>NC_057799.1:557403211-557456660 GCF_018294505.1 Triticum aestivum
GAGCGGAAAATGCAGAAATAATAATGCTGGTGCCAAACGAGTGTCTGAATGACTCCTCGAGCGGAAAATGCGGAATAATAATACAGGTGCCAAACGAGTGTCTGAAAGACTCCTCGAGCGGAAAATGCAGAATAATAATACAGGTGCCAAACGAGTGTCTAAAAGACTCCTCGAGCGGAAAATGCAGAAATAATAATGCCGCAGTCGGGCGTCTGAGTGACACCACATAAAGGGCTTATAAGAGAATAATCACAGTGAATATCCAGGAGGTAGAACCATCCCAGGGATACTCAATAATATACGTAATATAAATGGTTAGTCCAAAAATAAATAAGGATCGAAATCCACATGTGCCACAATCATAAACAATATATAGTACAGTCGTTTCTCCATCCGAAAACCGATAAATTAGTCAAGCCGTATCTCCATCCGAATTCCGTTACTAAGCTCTAGTTAAATCGTTCTCCATCCGAATACCATTACAGAGTTCTAGTTAAATCGTTCTCCATCCGAATACCGTTACAGATTCAACTCAGACTGTGGCCTTTACTTAAGAACATGGCTATTCGACAGGATATATCCTCTGCAGAGGGAGTACCATTTTCCACGAGTAACGGGATTACTCAGTCCCTCGGGACTAATTCCGTCTACGGTCTTTTGACTGAAAACACACCTGACCTGCACACATCAGCTTAACCCACTAGTGCCTGGAATCACCCACGACACCTGCCAAGCAAAACTCTGAGTGGGGAGGCTACAACCTCGAGTAGCATGGGATCACAAAATTTATACCGCGCGCAAACTAGGGGAGCGACCCCCCTCGGCTCCAACCGGAAACACCCATGCCCCCGGACCGAATGACAGGCTTTAATCCGTGGCCACGGGACCTTCATCACGGCCTCTCTGTACGGTGTGTGCTTTGGAAAGGGGTTGACAACCTACTGAGCCATACCCTGTCCCCTGCAGGAACAAGTGGTGGTACCAACAAAAGGAAGCTATTGATCAAGACTCGGTCTACAACCGACTCAAATGGTCCAAGAATCCACCAACAACATTTCCACTAGTGAAATGAAATCACCACTCCTCGAGCCTCACCATGCTATGCCGGGCATACTCGTCTCGACGAGGGATTAGGGACAAGCTCGTGTCTACCCAAGACCACGACTTTCCCGACTTCCTACCGGTGTGCAAGAGTAGCTCACGAGGATGATCCAAGTCATTAGTGTATCCATTGCTGGCCACAAACAACTCCAAAGTGCACTCATGCACGAGACTATACCGATACATAAAGCTATCACATACTCCAAGTCAGAAAGGTGTTGTAACCATATCCAAACACCTCCCAAAATATTATGCCAGAGTTCAGAAATGCTTGCCTTCAAGAGTATGCAAAGGATGCGCTTATTGGAAGCTTTCCTTTTCCTCCAAAAATCCTATTTTGCAAAATACACAAATACAAATATTTCAAACACAGTACCAAAACCTGTCTCAAATATTTTTGAAATAAATCTTAAAATAAACTAGATGAAATTTGAGAGAGGTAGGAAAAAGAATCAACTCATTTGGAGTTTTATTTTAAAAGTTATAGCCAGTCAAAGCTTGGTCAACTCTGTTTTTAAATAAAACCAGAAAAAGGAAAACGCTTCGAGGGGAATACGCTTTCGCAGCAGAGAAACGTACGCGGGGTTTTGCGCCTTCACTTAAACAGAGAGAGGGCGGTTGCGCGGGCCACTGACAGTGGGTCCAGAGGGCCCACTGGTCAGGTTTGACCGTTCTTCCCTCCATCTCCTTTCTTCTGCCCGACGGTGGCGGGGCTCCGGCGATCACCGGCGACGAACGGCGGCTCCTTGAGGGCATCTGCGGGCAGGGATGGGACGGCAAGACCGAGGTGGTCTTCTGGGTGGTTGAAGGGTCGCCGGAGGTGGCAGGAATCGCCGGCGGCGAGCTCCGCGGCGGGGGAAAGCTACGGTGGTGAAGTGACTATTGTGCTCCGGTGGTCTCCGACCGAAGTTGGGTAGCTGGGCAGCTCCGCAAGACTATGGGGAGGTTCTTGGTGGCGCTGGATTGGCGAAAGGGTGGCCGGCTGCGACGAATCGCTCCGGAGCTTGGCGGCGGCCGAGCTGGCCGGAGTTGAGGAAGACGGCCACTACGGGTCGATCTACTGCGCGGGGAGCTCTACGGGGGAAGTCTGATGTCGCCTGAACGCTCGGAGGGGCTCGGGGTTCCTTTATATGGCGTGACGAGGCTGGACCGTGGCGGCAGAAGATAGGATCGCCGGCGACAGCCGTTGCTGTAGTTGCAGGGCATCACGGCGGCGACGAACGCGTGCCGACGAGCGGGAGGATAAGCACGACCTGTGCTCTGGGGCAGCTGGCGCGCTGGCGTGGTTTGGGCGGTGCCGAACATGGCAGAGGCCACTGCCGACGCCGGCGTGCCGCCAAGGGCGCGGCCAGCGGCGCAGCAGGGTGCCAGGGATGCCGTGGAGCAGGGGGCGGCTAGTGCGCGGTTCAGCGATGCAGAGGGGGCCAGGGTCGGGTCGCGTCGAGCGCGGCAGTGCGGCGTGTCGGCGTAGTGCGCGCGCGTGCAAAACGTGCGCTCTGGGCGCGCCCAGAGCACGCATGGCACCTGTTCAACGAAATGCCAGCGCGCTCTAGAGCTCGAGGGTGGAGCTGGCACTGCACAGGATGGAGGTAGGGGTAGCAAGGCACTCTGTGCACAAGATGGACAGGTCAGGGGTTCAAGTCCACAATGCAAACCAGAGAGCTTGCCAAAAGTGACTGTGCACACTAGGTGTTCGACAGAAAGCCAAGTGCACTTAGGCAACTCTTGGAGTGGCCAAAATCTCCAGATCAGTGTCTCTTTAGATTCAGGAGATGATGGTAAGGTTAGTTTGGCAAAAACAGAAAGTTGATAGTGCAAGTTTTGCAAAACTCCAGTTCTGGACAGAAAACAGAAGGGTTTAGAGCATGCACTTCAAAACCTCCAATGAGCCCAATCTCCTGGACTTAAGAGTTTGGTAGGAAGGGCTACAAGTAGGAAAAAGCTCAGGGTCACTAGAGCAAGGAAAAATATGGTTGCAGTACAAATCACCAAATTGGACCAGAATGCAAAAGAGGTTGATCCACTCAAATTTTCCAAAGAACATCATTGGGTTTTTGCTTGAAGATGAATTGTATGCATCCACTGTCATCTCCAAACACTTGAAGAATTTTTGAAGAAATATTTAAATGGGTTGCAGTGCAAAAATACCTGCTGGACCAGATTGGAAAAATTGGTGTAGAGCTCAAAATCTCCAATGGCCAGAAGATAATTTTGCATAAAAGTGATGTGGAAACATCACATGACATCCCCAAATTTTGGTGGAATTTGTAAAAGCATTTGTCAAGTGGTTGTAGTGCAAATAGGCCCCAAATGCAAAAGAAATCATTTTAAAGAAAGAAAGCTTTTGAAGAAATAAATCTTGCAACATTTGAATCCACTGATGAATAATTGTTTTATTATAGAGAGAAATCAAGTCCAACAATACCTTTGAAGGTTTCTCCCACTAGAGGCAAAAATCCAAAATCACAAAAGGTAAAACTTGACAATTGGAAAAGTTTTTATTTCCTGGCAACATTTTAATAAATAAAATAAAGCCAAAAATTTTGGGGTGTCACAAAATTGCTTTTTGCAAGCACTAGCAATTCAGTAGTTGAGTTATCTCTGGGTAGGAATAAATGGAGTTTTTGTTCATCTCCAAATGATAGTGATGTTAGCTCCAAATGCAAGTAGCATCATTGAGTAGTTGAGTTATAGGGCTTTGTATGTTTTTTCATTAACATGGTTTTTTTTTGTCTTTTCTTGTACAGAATGGCCCCGAAAAGCAAAAGGCCTGCGGGTAGAACTAATGGTGAAAATGAGGGAGAAGAAGTGGCAGCTCAATCAGCAAGGAGTAATGTTGGACGCAAGCGCGGGCGGGCGAATCAGGATCCTGTACGCGGTGGTCAGGCAGGGAAACGGGCCACCAATACTGACTGGGGTGGTCGGGCGGGGAAACGGGGCACCGATTCCGCCCCTTGTGATGAAGGAGGGAGAAATCTGAAACGTGCGAAGAAAGTTGCGGACGAGGTATTTTTTTATGAAAAACTTGAAAGAAGGGAGGCATCCTTGAAAATATGTAATGCTCAAGTCAGCATGGCAATTTCTTTTTGTATATGCGGTCCTATCATTTTGATAAGCAGCAGAATAGCAGTGTAGCAGTTGCCTAGTTTAGTACTAGCAGTTGCAGTTCAATATAGATCTAGTTGCTCAGTTTTTTAGCAAACACAACTTCGCTTTTTTTAATTATGGTGTGGTTTGCTTAGTTTAGTACAGTGAGTTGCTCAGCTTAATATAGTGGGTTGCTCAATTTATTTTGTATGCAGATTGGTAGCAGTGGGCCAGCACCGAGGAACAGGGTATCACCTTCAAGACTTTTTGTCCTAAACAGTGGCATCGATGATACACAAAAGGATTCCATTAATGATATAAGCTTTGGGGGTGTGCTTGATATCGGGACAAGCACAATGAAAGGATATCTTGTGAAGTTTGTGATGAAGTGTTATGATCCAGAGTTGTCGCAACTTGTTATCCCAGATAGGGGGAAGATCCCAGTTGATGCAGCAAGCGTAGAAAGAATCTGGGGTTTGCCAAGGGGGCAGAGGAAGGTTGCATATGAAGTGGAGCCAGACGTAGTTAGGTTGTTCAACGAGAAGTTCGACATCCTGACAGGGCCCGCGCCATCAGTGACCGAGTGGTGCAAAATGATAAATGATATGGGAGTTGTTGCGGACGACAAGTTCTTAAGTGCTTGGCAGGTTGTTGTTTATAGCTGTTTTCTTGCACCGATGACCAGCTTGAAGGTGTCACCGCGCGCATACTCAGCTGCGCTGAATCCACGTGAGGTTCTGAATTCAAATGTTTGCCAGTTTGTCGTCGACCAACTTAGGCTTGCTTTCATGGGTTTTGGAGACAAGAAGAATACTATATGTTGCTGCCTTTTTCACCTAGTGGTAAAATGATCTAGACCTCCCCCTTGTTTTTTCGGTTTTCATTTTGCGTTATATGTTTCATGCTGAAGTTGGATAAGTTTTTTCGCAACTGATATGTGTTCTCTTTTTTTTTGAAACAGCTCCTATACCTTGACTCGCTTGACGTGGACTACAGGACAGTCCATAAGGATTATGTGGATGAGAGGACAGCAACTGTTCTTCCAAGGGTCAAAGCATGGAATGAAGGTCTGATCAAAGCAGTAATTAAGAAGGACAGGATTAGGAAGGTTGTCTATGGAAAGTTGCGAGTAAGTGTCACTTTACTGTCTGAACAAAAAAAATTGTAGTTGCTTGATTTTTTTATGCAGTTGCCCACCTATAGGGATTGTGTTGCCTAATTTTAGGAAGCTAGTTGCTTTTTTGAAGCTAGTTTCATGACAGTTTTTTACATGGAATTTCACATGGTAATCTTCATCATTTTGTCTCCAAGTAGTCATACATGTCCAATTACATTAGTCTTTTTAAGCAACAGTTGCCAATAATTTATATTTTTGTAGTTGCTCAATTTTTATCGGGGGGTTGTTGTAGGTGTTGTAGGTTTTTGTGATGTCCATAACTGCAGTTGTCATCAATAGTGCTGGTATTTTCCCTAAGTTAGGGAGGCAGTTGCTCATTCATTCCCTCTTTTTTGAACTTTGTTGATCTTTTTTGCTAACTGAGTTTATCATGTACATTTCTTTACAACAAACAGCTCAAAGCCGAGTTCTCGAGATGCGCAGAAGATAGTGTTTTTGGGAGCATGGATCACATCCAGAAGTTTGTTGCTGCGAGGCTTCCTCAAAACTACAACAACAATGTATTTCTTTGCCACCATGGTTTTGCTATTTTCATAAGAAACGGAGTGCTTTTTTCGTTTATCGTTGTTGTTGTATAGACTGCTCTCTTTTGAGTTTTGTATTTTTGTATTTTTGTAGAAACAAAGGAGGTTGTCAATGCTGGTCCACGATATGTGCTCTGAAATATCAGTCCAAATTGGGAGGTTTGTTCAAGGGGTGGGCAAGTTGGAAGAGGAGGAGGTTGAACCAGCAGCCACAAGTGTTTCTAGGGTCGCAAGCGTACGTCAATCATCACGGCAGAAAAAGGCAGCGACAAGTCCGAAACAGCAAAAGGTTGCAAAGCAAAAGAATACAAGGGGCAGTAGCATTCAATGCAAGGAGACACTTTTGTCGTCCGATGACGAGGAGGAGGAATCCGACGAGCAAGAATTTGAATCTTCAGAAGAAGAAGAAGAAGAAGAGGAGGAAGGGAAAGATGAGGACAATCCTGAAGAGGAGAGTTCGGATAAGGACGGGGATAGCAATGATGATGACGATGACGATGATGACGATGATGACTATGATGATGATGTTCCATCATACAACAGCCCGCCAGCAGCCACAGAATATGGTGATGATGATTCACAGCACATGGACGCTGACAACTCACTGCCGCCCCTTGCTGGTGAAGAAGATGGTGGAGATGAGGAAGATGACGATGAGGATGATGTTGAAGAGGAAGAGCAAGACAGGGAGGAGGATGATGAAGAGGAACGGGACGAAGAAGAGGACAAAGAGAAGGAGAGAAATGTGGAAGGGGGCAATGATAAAGAGAATGAAGCAGAAAAGAAAGAGGGGAAATCGGAGGAGAAACTGGATGATGAAAAGAATGAAGAGCAGGAAAAAGAGGAGGAAGACAGAGAGGATGAAGATGATGAGGCAGAGCAAGATGGTGGGGGTGGGAAGAAGAGGGGTGAAGATAAGAATGATGGCGGCAATGGCGGCAACGCTAGCACCAACCAGCCCAGCAAGGGAGGTGGTGATGATGAGGGAGGTGTAGGAAATCCGGGGTGGTGTGGGGGCAGTCGGGACGACGAGGTGCCGCTAAGTACGATCATGGAGAGACTCAAGCGCACTGGTAAGGAAAATAGTGAGCCAGAGGAAACGATGTCAGTCGAGAGCACACAAGGAAGCATCCAGAGCGCCGACAGTTTTTTCCAGAGTAGCTTTGTTATGATGGACATGCGGAAGGAGACGTTTGAGGTTCAGAGTGGGCCTATCATTTCGGCTGCAGATATGGTGAGGATTGGAGATATCCAGTACAGACAGAAACAGGTCATCCCCGAGACCCATGATATCCCTCTTTTCCCGGTGCCCGTGATGCCAACTGAGAAAAATTTCTCCGTGGTGGATTTGTGCCTCGAGACGATGGTAGATGAGTTGAAACTACCAAGTTTTGGCCAAAAAGAGAAGGGAAGAAAGCTTGCAGGAGGAGTTGGAGCGGTTGCCATGAGGAAGGTCAAGAAAGTGAGCCATAAGACAGTTAAGGCCTGTGTTATGTCTCCAAAAGGAAGCGATGATGCGGCTATTCAAAGTGCTGCAACTACAACAACCAGCCAGCAAGCTCCGACAGCTCAGAGGCCGACAGATGAAACGGCAAGTCAGAAAGCAACATCAGCAGCAAAAAGCAAGGTTTACCAGAAAAGAGCAGCAAAGAAGCAAAACACAGCAACTGATCATATTCTGCAAGCAACTGAACAGAAAAAACAAGCAACTGCTGAATCAGCAAAGACTGAAAACAGAGCGACTGGTGCTACCTTTGAAGCAACTCAGCAAAAAAGTCAGGCAACCAGAGTAAGCATGCAGGTAGCAACTGCCCAGGAATCAGCAGCCCCTCCCACGCAAAGCACGGAGGCAACTGATGTGCTTGAGGAAGCAACCCCTGAGCAAGAGCAAGCAACTGCCCAGGGATCAACAGACAAGCCTCCGGCACTCCCCAACAAGCAAGTGTGCTCTGCAAAGGGGAAAGAAATCTCATTCGATGATGTTAGGGACATCAACAAGCTTCTTGAGAAGTGTGTGAGCCCAGGTTTGACACCACCACTCGTGAGGAGTAATTCTGCTGGCAACATACCTGTAATACGGACATCAGCTGCCATCAATCTACCAGCAAACAAAGGAGCATGTGATTCAGGTGAAGAAGCACGATTGTTGCAAAGATCAAAGTCTGGGAGTGCTGTGTGGGATGATTACTGTCCAGCTCCACCCTTCGATCTTGGGATAGATGAGCCAGCAGGAATAACAGGCGAGGAGGGCAAGGCAGCAGAGGATAAGGGGGTCGCAAATGCACCTGCCACCGGTGACATTGAGTGGGGAATCGACTGGGGCAATATGGATTTCAATGAAGTTGTCGAGGGGGCAGTGAAAAATGTTGTAGGTCAGAGTGGGGGGCACATGTCACCTGCCGGTTTCAGCACGCCAACCAAAGTTGCAAAAACTACCGCTAAGGGGGAATCATCGGGCAAAGGTGCAGCCAGCAGCTCGGAAGAGCCCGTTCCTGAGTAGCGCGAGAGGAGGATACTGAAAGCTCCACCATCACAGAGGTCACCATATGTGAATGTAGAGATGAGGAAGGATTTCACATGCAATGCAGGGACAAACAGAGTGTATGCACTGATTCTGTTGCTTGGAGGAGGAGAAGGGACGAGAAGGACGTCGCAGGGTGATGATACAACGTGTGTGTTTCTTCCAGTAGCCACTTTTTTCCTGCTTTTTTCTTTTTGCATGCAAATGATCTATCCTATTGTTATTTTTTTTCAACATAGCCTTTCCTTTTGTTCTATAGGCCACAAATCATAAACTATCATGGTTACTTTTGCACAATCAAGGAGCTTGCTCAATCAATGAGGAAGGCAGGATGGATGAAGACACATGTTTTTGAGTTAGGGATTGAAGCAATCATGTACAACAGACAGGTGGGGTCCAAGAAAACAATCATGCCTGTTAGGTTTTCAGTAAGAGAAATGAAAACCCACAGTTTTTTCCTTTTTTGTTTTTTAGCACTGAAGTTGTTTCTTTATCATCTCATTCTACATTTCTTCATAGACTTGGCTTCAAAGGCTCGATCTCGATGTGAGGGAGCTGCATGACAGGTTCAAAGAATCAAACCGTTTGGATGAGCAAGACATGGTATGCTCCATGTGTTTTAATAGTTGTCTCCCTTTTAAAAACATTTTTTTAGTTTTTTGTCAATAATCGTGTGTGTGTTTGTTGCCTAAATTTCTATGCCATGTGACACATAATTAGGATGGCCTTAGGTGCATGTACCAACCCCTCCTGTTGTGCATGTACACAACCCCCCTGCTGTGTACCTACTATAATAGCCCCCTCAAGATATGAGTGAGCAGTATCTGTCAGTTGGCTTTTCTTTACATATAAGTTGCCTGTCTTAGCTTGCATTGTTGCCTAAAAAGTGCATGGTTATAGTGACATTTTTTCCGCACAGGTTGAAAACCAAGAGCATTGCCTGTGTTTTTGTTGTTCATAAGTCAGTTTTTTTCTTTATTTTTGGTTTTTACATATCCGTCGCACTTACTCAAGTAAAGTCGCCCCTACCAACTCAGGGTTGCCTGAAATCACATCAGAAAGTTGGTGTTATTTCTGTTTTTTTCTTAGATTCTTTTAGAAGCTGATATCAGGAAATCATAGGAGTTGCTTGAAATCACATGATAAGTTGCTCATAAAAACCCACAGAGTTGCCTGATAAGCCATTTGCAGAAGCTTCATACACATGTCAGAAGTTTTTTTTATGTTTTTTAGTGTTTTGAGAGTTATGCCAGAAGTTGCCTCAAATTCTAGAGAGTTGCCTAAAAATCATATCAGACGTTGCTCCTAAAAACATATAGAGTTGCCCAAAAACATATCAGGAGTTGATGTCCTTTGTTATGCTGACATGTTTTTTTCTTGAAGGTTATGATTCCTGTGCTTGAAAATTTAGACCTAGAGAACGCCGATGGTGCACACCACTACTGGCTACTCAACATCAATCTGACGGACAAAAGGTTCGAAGTGTTTGACTCATGGAGGATGTTAAAGAAATGCAAGAGGCTGGATGATGTTGCAAGGGCTATTGTAGCTGCAGTTCATGTGTTGTGGGACAAATACTATCCAAAACAAGCAAAGACAATGGACAAGTTCCCGCTTGTGGATATCGATGCACCAAAGAAAACTGTATCGTAAGGACTAACCCACATACATACATATTGTTTGTTATAAGACGTAGTGTTTGCCATTTTATTGCAAGTGCTTTCTTGACATTTGTTTTTTTTGCAGCGGTGACTGTAGCATATTCGCATTGATGAACGCGTTATTGTGGAACGGGACGTGGCTCCCGAACTACGGACAAAGCGACATACCAAACATCAGGAAGAAGATGACCATCTCCATGCTGAAGTGTGACCTGAACAAGATTCCATGGCAGGAGATCCTCAAACCAGCCAACAAGTGAACAAACATCTAGGTACATTTTTTTCCCTGATCAATGTGTTCCATTAGAGAATATCAAATGCGAATACTAATGTGTTCCATTAGAAAACTCACAAAAGTTTGTCCCAAACCACCTATAACATGTTTTGCATAAATCACAAGCGTCCATAGGATTTTGCAAGTTTTACGAGTAAGGAATATAAGCACAAATTTCAATCATCTACCTCCACACAGTCTCCAATTTGTGAATTTAAAGCTAGGAAAACACATAAATTAAAACAAGTCCATGCAAAATCATTTCATAGTTGCTTTTTTCTGAAACTGGCAGTTGCTTGATTTCCCTTTTACATTTGCTCAGAAACCAGACCACAATTGCTTCATCTACCAGGACACAATTGCTCTTTTTTCCTTACTTTTCAGCTATTTTTGCAAGCCCAGGGAGTCATTATCTTCATGTGGTAACTATCACATCAGCTTCCCTAGGCATGTCGCAGCAGTGTGATCGATTGATTCACAAATGCTGCACTTGTTCTTTTCTTAGGGTGTAGTTCCAGGGCTGATTTGAAGCGCATGCTGCGGCTGCGCCCTTTTATGACTGAACGAGGTGGATCCATAGGAGCAGGGGGCAGGGGGTCAGGTGGTTGGTTTGAAGCACTTGGGGCATTAGGGTTTGATGCTTCCCTAGCACGAGCCGCTTCTCGGGCTGCCTTTAGCCTCTTCTTCCTCAGTTTATTCAGCTTAGTAACCTCAGTATCTGCTGCTTTCATGTGCCTCCTAACTGCAGCGACTGCCTCATCACTAGTCATTGCCTTCTTGGCTAGCTTTGCAAAATCCATTGTCAGAGTCACTTGCCGAACTTGGTTCTCTGACTCAGCGGGCAAGTCCTGCGGAGGCCCCTCGTTAGTTGGCGGTGGTGCACTTTGCACTGCATCTTGCGTCCAGCGGCGCTTGATATAGTGTTCAGGTATCTCATTAACGCCAAGGTTTGTGAAGATTTTCAAGACATGGCAACAAAGCATGCCGTCCCTATGCCACTTGCAACATTCGCAATCATAGATAGCTGGCTCTGGTCTCACTGTGACTAGGTACTTCCTTGAGCCATACCCTATAACTTCTTCTGTATTGGGCTCAAGGTAATAGAAGTTGATTCCAGCGGGACGCACATCATACTGGCCAATCATCTGAAACTCAGTTCTGAATTTCACATAAATGTCCCTAGTGTATGCTTTGTAGGCATGCCTCTCAATGGGGAAACGTGACCATCTTTGCGCTTCTAGATGCTCTGTTCGTTAGTCGTTCCCGCCCTCCCTTACGAGTATGTGTACCTGAATCTTCTGATATTGCTTGACGAAGTTGAGAATTGACTTGTGTGGGTTCACATAGCGCTTCAACACAGCATTGAACCCTTGCTGCGTTGCGTTGACTAAAGGAAAGGGAAGAACCTAAATTTGAAGTAACATGATACCCATGTAGCCCGGTCTTCATAGAGTTTCTCAAAGTGTCCATGCATAAGACCTTCATATTTCAATTGAAGTGCAGCCCATTTCCTTTCAAACTCAGCCGGGGTGAAACTGAAGTCAATGCATTCATTGAAGTCTTTTACCAAATCCGGGTTCCTAGCCAACACAGGGCCAAGCTTCTCTTGTGCTTTCTTCATTATATGCCAATGGGAGCAACGGTGAATCGTTGCCGGGAACTTCCTCTTGATAGATTGTGCCATAGCAACATCTTGGTCCGTGATGATGTTGTCCGGAGCCAAACCATCCATTGCTTCTAGGAAAGACAACCAGTCATAACTTGAGGCTAGTTCCTGCCGGACAAATCCACACCCAAGCATAATTGACTGCCCATGTCTGTTGATGCCAATGAAGGGGGCAAACGGCATATTGTACATGTTCGTGAGATAAGTTGCATCAAATGACACGCAATCATGATAAGCCTCCACGTATGCTTTCCGTGCTGCACCATCCACCCAAAACAAGTTTTTTGTCCTGCCTTCCGCATCTGTCTTGCATTTAAAGAAAAATCCTGGGTCGTTTTCCATCACCTTGCAAAAGTAGTTTAGTGTTTCTTCAATGTCAATGTCTTTACTTGGGGCGTTGAGCTTCGAACAGTGGTTATGGATGGCTTTAGCTGTGTACGGAACAATCAACTCCGAGCCGTAGTATGATGACATTAACATCATCATCTTCCTTGCCATAAAAAAACAGAAACTTGTGTTTTTCAGGACGAACTAACCACAATGCAGCGAGCAACATGTTTTTAGAGAACATAAAGTAACAATTATGCATAAGTAGAATAAGAACCAATCCTGTATCTCACCAAGTTTTTTTTTCTGCTGGGTGATGTCTTTTTTTTATTTATCAGAGTTGCACGGAAAATGAACATAGTTGCCTCAGTTTACTGTCAAGTTGCCAGTTTTTCTCCCTGGCCAGGGTTGCCCATGAATCCTAAGCAGCTTATACTAGGATAGGAAAGAAATCCAAGTAGTTGAGGTAGGAATAGGCAACACCAAGGTTTTTATGTTTTGGGTCATGATTTTTTTTAATTACCAGAGTTGCACAGAAAATGAACATAGTTGCATAAAAAATGAACATAGGTGGCTCAGGTCAAAGTACTTGATGCAGGAATAAGTAACAGTTATGTGGTAAAAAGATTTAATCCAATGTGAGTTGTACCTGCTGTCAAGTTGCAGTCGTTTAGGTGAGTCAGTAATTTTTTCTGTTCTGGCGGGATGCCTTGGTGAGAACAGAGGTATTTAGAAAGCAATGGCTTCTCAATCAGCGGATGGTTGTGATCTGCAATAAATGTTATAACCTCCAATTTGTCATCTTTAAGTTTCACCACCATCTTAGCACGGCATTTTGCTTGCTTCACAATTTCTCGTTTCCTCTTCTTCTTGAAAGTGTGTTCCTCGACATCCTCTTCAACATCTTGTTCAGGCGAACTCGGGCATGTAGTGGTTTTGCTTGACGAGGGAATATCCGGGATGCCAACCCTCTCTACTGGTTTGGGGAACTTGTTACAGCAGAATTGTTGTTTTTCCAGCACGCCTGTGTAGGCCGGCCTGTAAGACGTATTTGACTTGATTGAAAAGCCCTCCATCAAAGCATAGCGATTGTAGTGTTCCCTCGCATCCTCTACTGTGTCGAAGCGCATGCCAACATAAGGTTGTTGTGGCTGTGATCCAGCTTCCTCGTCTTCCAACTCATGTGTCTCATGAACTAAAGCATTAGCAGGAGCAACCATAGGTGGGGGAGCGGCAACACGATTGTCCGGGACATGAGTAGTGTTAGAGCCAACGTTGGGGTCAGGAGACTCACCAACCTCCTCCTCCAAATGTCGATGCTCCTGCTCATCCCCTGCATGCAAGAAGGGTGCACCCAACTCGACTGAAATATTGATGGACTCTACGTCAAGCGGTGGTTCATTCAGATCAATCATCATGAAACAATTAACCTGCAACAAACTCTGTGTTAGCCCACCACAAAAGCATGCATGAACTTTTTGAACAAACAAATTGTAGAATATAAAGGAGCAACTATAAACACTTGTTTGGGCAACTATAAAGTTAAACAGAGGCAACTATAAACACTTGTTTGGGCAACTATAAACACTTGTTTCTTCTTTTTCCCTTATATGTTTTATGTTTCTACCAGTATGACACACATCTACAGCAGCAAAGATTTTGTTTTTACATGACATGTGCTGATTCATTTGTGCCTTTTTTTCAGCAGCAGATTTACAACTTTTGATGATGGGAAACAATGTGCATATCTGACGGAGAGCTTACCAGGAGCAGGAGGCCTACCATTTGGTGTAGTTTATGTCTTTTTTATTTTCTTAGTGAGACCATATGGAATGTAGCAAAGTATCTTAGCGTGGGATTGTTCGAATCTGTTTATGACGTGCCCTTTTGTTTTGTACGTTTGTCGTTTGTGTCTTTTTTAGCAAGAGCCATACTGATATGGCAAAAGTTGTGTGTTAACACATGCAAGTTAATACTTTCTAGCTCTGCTTATAACATGAGTTTTTTATGTTCTTCACAGTTCATGCTTTAATGCACAGTGAAGTTGCCTGTGTTTTAGTACTAGAGTTGCCATGTTCTCACATCTGGTAGAGGTAACTGTAGAATTTCTGAGCAGGTACGCATGCACAGCTCTTTTTTTACCAGAGTTGCTTCAAAAATGAACATAGTTGCTTCGGTTAACTGTTCGAGTTGTCAGGTTTCTTTTCCTCATCAGGGTTGGTCATGAACACCAAGGACCTTATACTAGGATAGGGAAAGAAAGCCAAGGAGGTTTCAATGCCTACAATATGTTTTGGTGTTGCAATGCAAATACAAAAAATGTGCAATGGTCCTGCATTTTGTTTCCCACTAGAGTTGCCCTATTTTGTGTACTGGTGTTGCTTTTTTGTATCATAACAGTTGCTCAAGATGCATGCCATACATAGGGTTGGCTCAAAGTGGTCTTCAAGTTGCTTTTTCACCAGATCAAAAGAACGAACTAAAAATAGGACTAGTTGATGTTCAAGCAGGGAAGGGCAGGGGTGGTTGAGTAGAGAAGAGAGAGGAGTCGGGTGGAGGTGGTGCTTACCTTTTTTTGGGGGAGGTAGGTCTGGTTTTTTTCTCTCCAGATCCGATTTTTTGGAGCAAGGAGGAGGGAGGAGGTGTTCCTGCGTCGGGTCTGTTCTTCAAGACGCCATAGATGGGGTAGATCTTGTTTACAGGAAGAAGGGGAGGAGCAAGGAGGAAGAAGGGGACCTGTGCGTGGGCTTGTCCTTCAAGGAAAAGGGAGGAGGGGGTTGCGTGAGGCGTCCGCAAGGGATCGTGGGCGGGGGTGCATGGAGGGGGTGGGGACCGAAGCTTTTTGGGCGACGACAGGTGCGAGGAAGCGGGGGCCAGGGGGACCAGGTGTGATCGGGGTGCACGCGCGATCCACCCGTGATTCGCGCGGGCTTGGTTTCGTCGGTTTCGCGCGCGGGGAATTTCTTTCCTTTTTGGGCTGTCTGGTCGCGCGCGGGGGCCGCTCCTTCCTTTCCTGGGAGAGCGCTCGCTGCTACGATCGGGCGCCCGTGCGCCAGCGAGCCAGGTCCTTAAATTTAACCTTCTATTAAATTTTATTTTCAAAGAAATAAAATTTCCATAAGACGAAAATATTAAATTTAACCTTCTATTAAATTTATTAATTGAATTAGAGCAAGTTTGGTTTTTGAAATAATTTGAAATTCAAAAAAGAAAATAGAAAAGTAATGAAAAAAGGGGAAAGAAAAGGGGAAAAAAGAGGCCAGGCAGACCAACCGGCCCAGCAAGCACAACAGCGCAGCCGGCCTGTCATGCCTTGCTTGGGATGAGATCGATTTGGTGGCTAGGGTTCGAAGGATTGCAAGGCAAAGGGGAAAGTATACGGCTGGAATATTCTCTATCAGCTGTATGATTGAGTTTGCAGAGGAATGATCCAGAATAAGGATGCCTTACAACGATAGTGAGCTGGCTTGTAAGGCCGAGCTAGCAAGTAAAAGAGATGAACAGTATGACAAGTGAAATGATACAGTTAAAATAAATAACGCTTCGAGGGATGGCGAGCGCTGTGAGCCATCCATCGTTGTCGTGAACTTCCATCCTAGCCATCCGTTATCTGAAGAAGGATAACACTTTTTTTAGGGGTAAGGCCTAGTCTTTATTCGTCATAGTGCACAGAGGGGGATAATGTTTACATCATGTGGTTGACCAAAACACACATAACGCCCAAGGGATAAGTTAAGAGCAAATCTAGCTAAATTATGAGCTTCTATTTTACTCTCTCGGCCTTCAAAAATAAAACTACAAATAAAAGCAGTAGAGGGAGTTTTGATCTCGCTTATGATTGCTCCATGTATGCCATGAAAACCTTGATTTGAAGACGATGCAGTCTGACACGACCCAGCTAGCCCACGCCCATGAAGCCGAGCCAGCCCTAAGAAAAAACCTTAGCCCTAGACTTGAGGTTTTGTGTTACATCCGCTCTAAAAGTTGTATGTTTGTGCAATTTTCTCTTAGCAAAAACGAGTCAAACGAGGTCAAGTAGATATATGTATTTCCTTGTATTGTAGAGTTTTTTTTTGCAGGAATTGTAGAGTTTTGCCGTTTTTGTGGATATTTCAAGTGCATGGGTCTTAGTCCTGGCATGATAGGTTTTGACGGTGTTCAAGTAGAAGCACGTCTACATATCCATACATCTTTTTTATTTTGGTTTTAGGAATCCATAGATTGGAACAGTTTGGGTAGAGACGATCGACCGAGGCCGATAAGGACACCTATTGGGCTATTTGGGACCGGTTCGTAGTAGCATATATAGTGTGCTGGCCGTGCCGTATATATTGGATCGAACTGACATATACAAACCAACACCGGAAAAACAGAGTAAAATGAAGCCTCGATACTCGATCGGGATCATCGATTGATGATGGATCTAGCGAATTAGCAATTAACCAGGCCGGCCGGCCGGCTATGGGATCGATGGCGACAATGACGGCGACGACATCGACGCACGGGGCGGCGCTGGTCTGTGGCACGCACCTGATGCGCATCCGCGGTTACAGCAGGTGGAAGGCCATCAGGTCCGCCGACTTCGAGGCCGGCGGCCACATCTGGGCTCTCTCCTGCGGCTTCTACGACAAGCAACTCGTGTCCGTCTCCCTCGAGCTGCTCCACACCGACGCTGCCACGGACGTCGTCGCCGTGGCCACCTCAGGATCCAAAGCCCGGCGGACCGATGGAGGATCGCCCAGTCGTGGAGTCGTCTTCCCCGCTTGGCCCTCTCTATCGTCCATGGCTACTTGCAGATGCTGGGAGCTACCTCTCCCCGACATGTTCCGTGGCCGGGAGCATCTCTACGTCGACGGCGAGGACGGTAGTCTCTACGTCTACTGTGAGGTGGAAGTCCTACAGGAGGACACCGACATACCGGCAGATGCAGACCAAACCTTCATGGTGCCGCCGCAGACAATCTCCAGAGATCTTGGCAGGCTTCTTCTAATTCCGGGGCAGGGAGTGCCTGAGACGGAGTCGGAGTTGTTGCGAAGACGTTGCATGTTGCCGGACGTGACCTTCATTGTCGAGCAGACCGAGATACATGCGCACAAACTCATGCTCGCCATGCGGTCACCAGTCTTCGCTGCGGAATTCTGATGGCACACGACAGAGAGCACGCTGCGGGTCGATGGCATAAGCGCCTCCACTTTCAGAGCCATGCTACACTTCATCTACACCGATCAGCTCCAACTAAATAGCGCCGATGATGGTCGTACGCCTATGATGCTCGACCTACTTGTGGCGGATCGATACGACATCGAAAGCCTGAGGCTCATGTGTGAGAACATGTTGTCCGAGAGCATGGAAGTCGAATATGTCATGTCGATACTGATGGAGGTTCATGGCCGGCATAGCTGTAGGTCGGTGGAGGCCTCCTGCATCGAGTACATGGCGTCAGATCCTGCCGTGTACGCCACTGTGAAGGCAACGAATGACTACGAGGAGTTGAAGGAGAGTTGTTGCTCTTTCGTACTCGAGGTCGCTGACAAAGTAGCAGCCGTCAACATGACTCATAACTTGTGCTCCAATGCTCCTTCCTCCTCCAGCAGCCGACCGCAGATGAATGTGTGCACACATTACTCATTGGAGGTGGCCGAGGGCACACACGAGTTTAAAATCCCCCATTTTGTCTTTGTGCAAAGGAGGCATGGAGTTGGCAAAGAAATCAATTCCGAAGCTTTCCTGGTCGGCGATTACGGTTGGAAGATAAGGGTATACCCGTCGTCGTCATCAGAGAAGGCACAAGGGCACATCTCTGTGTACGCCGAGCTATTGACTGATCCTGGACCTGAAGGTGTCAATGTGACATTGGGCTTTAAGTTGGATGATCATAGTGGCGAGTCACCGCATTTGATGAAATGGTTAGAGAAAACCTTTACGACCAAGTCAGATTGGGGATATGCAAAGTTCGTCACCATTGAATCTGCCAAGTCATGTCACCTAGCAGATGATGGATCCCTTACCATACGTTGTGATGTTGCCATCATCAAGAAGGTCCACACTTGTAGTACTAGCACCACCACCATGGGCACCAGAGCCACAATGCCACCGTCTGATATTGCCTCTCACCTGAAGCAGTTGTTGGTGAGCGAGCACGGGTCGGATGTATGTTTCCTGGTCGAGGACTGTGAGCTCCGCGCGCACAACCTTGTGATAGCCGCACGATCACCAACCCTATATAAGATGATGGTAATGGGCAACAAGGATGACCACGTCATACCGGTTCACGATGTGACGGTCGAGGTCTTCAAGGCCGTGCTCCACTTCATCTACACCGATGAGTTGCCTCCAATTCAAGACCTAGTCCATGATGGTGCTGACCAAGATGAGTTGATGATAGCGGAAGATATGCTGGTTGAGGCGTGCTGGTTCGGTCTCGATAGGATGAAGGCCATGTGTGAGAATTTGCTGGTTAGGTTCCTCGACTCGGAAGAAGATGCATTACAAACGATAAAGCTGGGCTGCGATCTCCAATGCTCAAAGCTCATAAATTACTGCCACCAGTTCATCATGTTGACAGAACTTAGGCAAATACAAGGTGAAAATGTTTCCCTGGTCGACCGTTTTGGCACATGTGTGTTTCTAGGCATTTCAACAAGTGACTACATACGGAGCAAACCGAGTGAATCTACACTCTAAAATATGTCTACATACATCCGTATGTGGTAGTCATTTGAAATGTCTAGAAAGACAAATATTTAGGAACGGAGGGAGTACTTGCTTATATATATAAGGTATTTCTTCTTTACCAAGATAAAAAAGGCTTTCGTTTCTGGTCTAGGCAGCGAAAGGAAACACACATCTTTGTTTTCTTGCCGACCTACACATCTAGTTACCCTATAGAGATGAGCATGGGGCTGCT
Source organism: Triticum aestivum (assembly GCF_018294505.1). Classification (NCBI taxonomy): domain Eukaryota; kingdom Viridiplantae; phylum Streptophyta; class Magnoliopsida; order Poales; family Poaceae; genus Triticum; species Triticum aestivum. Next base: position 557,422,457 of record NC_057799.1, read on the forward strand.
ATTGTACAATATCAGATCATTGATGGTGTGTGTTGCCGCGCTTGTCCATTTTTACACTATAATGAAATTTCATAAATATGTGGAAACAAAAAAAACAATGTATATTGTTGAGGGCAATTTTGTGCTAATGTATTATATGTTTATTTTGAGCTATCAATTATGTTGTGGTTGGCTCGAAAATAGCAGTATCAAAAAAATAATGCAGCTTCACATTATTTGCGTATAAATTATTTCCAAATGTTTGAAGCAAAAGCGTTGATCAAAATTGTTAATAGCAAAAGTTAAATACTACATAACGGGTGTCCACGAATCGTTAATTGAACTGCAACACATATCGTTATTTGAACAACAGCAACACAAATTGTTCCATCAAGATTTCAATGGTATTTGATTCTCGTGAAATCCATTGCATCAATGACCTTCAGAATATGTGAGATAAAATGAATTAGATTAGGAAAGATGTAGTACGAGATCTTAGGTACCCTGCTGACAGAATGTTGCGTGTGATGAGTCCAAAGGCTTCCAAGGGCGCAGAGGAGTCATGAAGTAGTCGGCGAGATATATATCGAGGCCTTCATACATGCTCAACACCAGAGTTGTAGTGGTTGCCGAGCTCATCGAGTGCGCTAGATACACGTGACAAATGTGTGACAAGTGCACGCTATTGAATTCATGCTCTAGTCAACTCATCCAAAAGTTTAAATTGATGGAGAGAGTTGGGCAATATATTTTAACATTCCACCTCACATTTACGATATTTTAGTCCTTAGGTGTCGGATCGATATAGACCGCGGAACGTTTTAGGTCTTAAATTTAAGACCGCTTGGCTCGGATACCTATTGAATTTATGCTTCAGCCAGTTGGTCCAAAAGTCCAAACTGATGGAGAGAGACAGACAATATATTTCAACACACGTGACGTGCATCCTTGGCTTCTTCTTGGCCTCTAACCATTGTGCAGCTCCCATATATATTTGATAGCACCATCGTTGATGTACTTCTATTCATGGTAATACGATGGTCGGGAGAAATTTTTGGTAGTTGCTCGTCTGTCATTGCAGGTTGCTAATCTATCGTCACCACAGAATGGTCGGGCGACCCTTGCCTAAAAAGAGGGGCGAGCGGTGCCTCCGAGGGAAAGCATGGCTACGAGCCACTTCCCAGCCTTCTCACGCACTCAGCAATTTTTTACATCGGATGTCGTGTTTCAATTATTTCTGGTCGTTCAATTGTTGTGTTGTTTTGTATTTTCCAGCTAAGTGGGCCGACTGTCCTAAAGGGCAGCTATTTTGGCGCGAAATCGGGCTACTCTGGTTGATTTGGGCCTAGAGGGTAACCGCGGCCCACCGACCGACTCAACTCGTTCGTTTCACGTTCCAACGTCCCCCTCCCTCCTTTCTCGCCAGGGGCGGGCCTATCAAATTTTTTGAGGGGGGGAGGGGGCAAAATACTTGAGTGGGGCATATTTTGGGACATTTTGTATAAATTTAGAGGGTTTTAGTTTTTTTCCTAATAATACTACCAAATCCTACACGATTTTCAAAACATAGCCCCACTCAACGTCAACATGGGTCCTCTGCCCCTGGTTCTCGCAGCCCTCCTCTCCCCAACCTCCCCCCTCAAGTCCTTGACCAACCTAATCAAATAAATCGTATAAAATTAGTGTTTAGGCCTCCTTTGGTTCATAGAATAGGAATTTTATAGGAATAGGAAAATCATAGGGAGTGAGATGACATACATCTCAATTCCTATATAGAAAGAGATATCATATGGTGCATAGGATAGGAATTTTTCCATTGAGTCTAGGCTAATGTTTTTTTCTCTAAAATGTGAAGGTTTGATTCATATCCTACATAGGAATATGAATTCATTCCTACAAACCAAAGGGCTTTGAAGAAAATTCTCCTTTGCAAATCATATCCTCTAGAATTCCTACAAAGTTCTATAAACCAAAGGGGGCCTAAAGTACACCCTCAGCAAATAAAGAGCATTTCAAACTTTCACCACTGGCTACCGGCTCACCGGTTGTCCAAACATCGTGTTTGGTTGTGGGAATTAGAGATGGGGAATGGGAGTTGAGGGGTGAGAAGATTAAAAGTCCACTGTTTGATTAAAGGGAATGAGAGTTTAAGTGGGAAGGAAAATGAGAGTTGAGGAAGCCAATCCCATCGATTTTTTTTCTAGGGGGTACCTTGTTAATTCGTGAGCAGAGTTTTATCCCATGCCAATTCTCATCATATGCCAAATAAAGGAATGAGGCTAAAACTCTACTTCCCATGCCTAATCCCCCTATAAACACCTTTTTGTAAACTTCCATTCCCGAGTGTTTACCAAACAGGCTGTAAATGCAATTGACAAACAATTGTTTAGCCCTTTTTTGGTAGTTTCCAGTGCTTGTACCGTCCAGCTGCGTCCCATCGTCTACTAGCTCAGCTTTTTTAAAAAAAAATCCAGCTGCGACACAAACAAAAAGGCCGTCAATGTTTACCGTGGGGAAACTTTTCCTCTCGAGGTTTTGTTTCGGGCTTCGCGGGGGGCAAGAGAGGAAAGATGTGCATGGTACTGTAGCTCCATGACGACATGCCACAGATGGCACACGCCTACACGCGCACACACGAATCGAGTAACATCCGATTCTGGACCCTGGAGAGGCGCGCGATCGCAAGCAGCGCGCTGACGCCGCACCGGGAGCCCCAAACCGAGCAAAAACCAAGACCAGCACGCACACGCGACACCAACACGAGCTGGTGGCTTTAAAAAAAAACACGAGCTGGTAGGAGGAAGCTTCCCGGTAGCTTCAGAGTTTTTGTCTCTCCCTTGGTCGCTAAAAAAGAAAGAAGACATTCCAGACTCGTCTCTCATCACCCGTCCCCATCGATCCCTCGTACGTACGTAACCACCGCTTTGCTTTCCCGTACTTTTTATATTACATACAGATGTGTCCAAATGTACCATTCAATTCAAAGGCCAGAGCTGCTGTATTTTGTTAGACACATCGCCTAGGAATTATGTAGTGTTCGCGTGTCTCCTCGTACGTACTCAGCAACCGGTTGGCTTCGCTGTATGCGCCGTACGCGGGTGGGTGGGAGCGAAGTCACAACAAATCTAGGGGAGACGATCGGGGTAAGAGGTTATCCCGTCCACGTCTTCCCAGGTCTCGCTCTAGTACCCAATTCCAGCACCACCGGCCACCGGCCACCGGCCAGGCCGATACGCACGGACCTCAGCCCCCATCGGCCGGCCTATCCCGAGCGGTACCCTGCCCCGCCCGGCCACACAACCGAGCGAGGTGGAGGGGGCGCTAACGGACCAGCTGCGCCGCACGCCACGTTGCCCGCCCCTTTTCTAACCCCTGCACTGCACGGTATACATGTGCCCGCCCCGCCCCCGCCCCCGCCCCCGATGGGCTGTTGAGGAGGTAGCGGCGAGGTGGTAGCCAGCCAGCCGAAAGAAACAGAGCACAGCCGAGCCGAGAGCCTGCCCGCGAGAAGGAAGGAAGGAAGGAAGATGGACTCCTCCGCGGTGGCGGTGGCGGCGCCGCTGCTGGAGGCCGGCGGCAAGGAGATGCGGCACCTGGGCCGCACCGCGCACAACATGTCCTCCTCCTCCCTCCGCAAGAAGTCCGACACCTCGCTCGTCCGCAAGGTGCCCTGCGCCGCGCTCCGCGGCTTCCTCTCCACCCTCCAGGAGGTGCTCTTCGGCACCAAGCTCTTCGTCCTCTTCCCCGCCGTCCTCCTCGCCGTCGTCGCCAGATACATGCGCTTCGGCCAGGTACGCCTCGCCTCATCTCTCCTCCTTTTCCCTGTCTATAACCTCCGATTTCACCGGCCCTTCAACACCTGCTTCCGCCTGATTTCCGTGTTTATTTATCACACTTTCACCTAATCGTAGCTAGTACTACGTATTACTCCTTTCTGTTTGTTTGCTCGATCGAACCTCTTTGATTCCGATTGCTTCCTCCGTCCAGCGCAATTGGATTGGAACATATGTTATGTGTAGGGACGATTGATTTGCTCTGCAACTCCCTCTGTTAAGCTTACATGTGCCTTGTACGGTTATGCAACATAAAACACACATTACATTTTTCATCACCCTAGGAGGATTACGCTCATACATCGGTTTCAGTGCCATTTCGTCTACTAGAAAGATCCCGCATTCTCCTCTGCTTTTGTCACATCAACGCTGGAACACCTAGCTAACAGAAGTAACTAGGGACGATTGATTTGCTCTCTGATCAACCGCTCTATGTAAAACCTGCATGTGCCTTGTCCCCAACATAAAACAAGCATCCTGAACATTTTCATCACCACCACAAAAATATATCTTATTCTCCTCTGCCCACCGCTAACTAACTCCTGCATTTAGTACTACCTTATTAGTGCTTAGATTAATAGTTCAACAGGGCGTTGCACAAACATGTGAAGAGAGAGAGAGAGAGAGAGAGAGAGAGAGAGAACGAGAGCTGTGGCCAATGCATTCATAGTCCTTATTTGAAAACAGCGGGCCTCCCATTGATTCCCATTAAAGAAACGACCAACATAACTATTCATAGCAATTACTAGTAGTATATATGTTTATGAGAAGAATGGAATGATGGTGATTTGATTTACATTTTTTTGGGAGAAAGATTTGATTTACGTCGAGCTGTTTACACGTGAGTGACCCCATACCGGCATGTGGGCTAGGCCTCAAACCCCAAGCACTAATCAAAATTGACGCGTTACAGATGGAATCGTGGGATGGAATAAGCCGCGACTAATATGCCCCGGCTCTGCGAATCACATGCACATTCTTGCCCTCCACCACCACCCATGTCGCCCATGTCGGTCCATCAACATCCATGCCTGCACCTCACATCCACCTCCCTATTGCCACTACTAGTATACTGTATTACCCATCCATGATCCATCCAGCGATGGCAGCCATTAATCTCGCCCTGGGTTCACTGCACATGCAGCAACAATGATTAAGATGGGTTTAGTACTAAGTTAACAACGTGGTCACCAGGTGAATCCTGTCCGTACGTGGGCACCACTGCGCTAGCAGTTCTCTGCGACAATCCTGCGGCTGATCGGCGAGAGCTCAGCTCAAACACGAGCACGGGCCGTTTTCACTGTGGGATTCCTCTGGACAAAGCAGAGGTAGATGCCCTTGCTGTACTGCCTTCTCTTGTCTTTTTACCATCGTTTCAGTCCGGCATGTGACTCCTACGTCTTCTCAGCTATCACTGTCGTGTGTCCGTGCTGCAAAGACCACGTGAGACACACCAGGACTGCCTATGTTTGTAGTTTGTACCAACATATTCCAAGCTGTACCATGTTCAAAAATCTGGCTGGTTAAACAGGGACAGTAATATTTTCGTGGCTGAAAGCAATAGGACAGGAAGAGCATATGGATCCGGAATATTCTTCACCGTTTGCCCATCTTTTCGGACACTCGCTATATTTTTCCTAATGCTGAGCTCATACAGGTGTGGCTCTTCGTGCTTAGCTTAATCGGGCTCATTCCTCTTGCGGAGCGACTCAGTTTCCTGACGGAGTAAGCTTCTCTTCTGCTCATCGCCATAGCGTGTTCGGTTCGGCGTCACCTTCTTTATTACGTTGCTGACAAAACTTGCACTCTGTTCTTTGTGTTATTTCGATTGATCACAGACAGATCGCTTTCTACACCGGTCCCACTGGTAAGGGTTGTTGATCTCAAAACGTCAAATCATTCTAAGTTTCTAACCAACCTACAACTTGGACGTCATGTGGTTATCTACCTGAACTGCAGTCGGTGGACTGTTGAATGCGACATTTGGCAACGTCACCGAGGTTATCATCGCGCTATTCGCCCTGAGGGAAGGCAAGATAACGGTGGTGAAATGCTCCCTGCTCGGCTCCATCTTGTCCAACCTGCTGCTTGTCCTCGGGACCTCCCTCTTTTTTGGTGGGCTTGCCAACCTCGGTGTCGAGCAGCCATACGACAGAGTAACCAACTCGGCTATCTACTTCGTACTACTGTTATGCTGTTTACGATTGCACGGATGTGTCATGACGCATGAACGACGGTATGGCTTTCATTTGTGCAGAAGCAAGCAGATGTCAGCACAGGGCTTCTGATTCTTGGTGTGCTATGCCAATCGATGCCGCTGATGCTGAGGTATGCAGTAAGCGCCGGTGAGCATGCAGTAAACTCTGACGATTCAGGATTGGTGCTATCCCGGGCATGCAGCGTTCTCATGATCCTGGCCTATGGAGCCTACCTTTACTTCCAGCTGAAGACGCATCGCCAGCTCTTTGAACCACAGGAGGTGTGTACTGTTTGGTATACTGCTGATCAGAAACCAGAATAACCTATTAACATGCATATAACTAGTTGGTTAATGACAAAATGATCAGGTTGAAGATGATGGTGATGATTTGGTCTCTGAAGATGAGGCGGTACTGGGGTTTACAAGTGCGATGGTTTGGCTAGCAGTCATGACTGTGATAACCGCCTTACTGTCGGAGTATGTCGTGAGCACAATTGAGGTATGGAGCACCATGTTGCCTGGTTTGGATGGGTCTTCTGAAGGGAAAAGGTTCTATAATTTTACTCAGAGCTAACCTACAGTGTAGCTAACAATGTGTTTTGGGAACAAATTTTGTAGGCGGCCTCAGAATCCTGGGAACTATCAGTGAGCTTCATTAGCATCATCTTGATTCCGATTGTCGGGAATGCAGCAGAGCATGCTGGAGCAATCATATTTGCTTTTAAGAACAAGCTGGTTAGTAGAATCAGAAGTTCAGGACCGGTGCATACTCACTGAAATGTCACAGGGAGCGATCACTAACACCTAATCTAATTTTTTTTGTCGTTGTTGGTTGTGACAGGACATCACCCTTGGAGTATCTTTGGGGTCAGCTACGCAGATTTCCATGTTTGTGGTCTGTATTAACTGACCTCTGGACATTGTTATCTTCATATGATCTTGCCTTTGTCTCTTTCCTGATGGAACTGAACTCTCCTATGTAGGTGCCGCTGAGTGTCCTTGTGGCTTGGGTCATGGGGGTTCCAATGGATCTTGATTTCAACCTGCTAGAGACTGGTTCCTTGTTCCTCGCAATATTGGTCACAAGCTTCACCCTCCAGGTAATTTTATGTTCTGTTTCGCATCCCCACGCCGGGTCAACCTCTGTTCAGTTTAGTGTTTCTGGTATGCTTGTCATGGTACGAGCAACTCATTCAGTGAAGGAATTGTTCGTGCGTTTTGCAGGACGGGTCGTCGCATTATCTGAAGGGACTGCTTCTCCTCCTTTGCTACGCCGTGATCGGCGTGTGCTTTTTTGTCCTGAGACGACGTTCAGGTAGGGATTCTTACTCTCTCCCTCCCATTTTTTGCTCAAATCATTTGCAACTACACATTGTTTTTTCACATCTGTTATGTTTCGATGACAGCTGATGGAAGCAACTAATCGGGTTCAGCCTAGCAGATCGGCTTAGTTCAGGGTTCCCCCAAAACGGACGGTGATCAAGTCGAAGATCGTGAAGAGAAGGTAGTAGACTATGTTTCGCAGCCAGGCCAAGCAGTAGGGCCTGCCTGCCTGTAAGATTGTAGATCGAGACTAAATCAGGTGTGTTTATGGCCATCACAGGCCTGTAAATTAATCGAGCTTAATGTATCCGTTAGTGCACCTAAAAAGCTGAGGTGGTAGCTACGGAGGTAAGGCAGGCACAGTGAAAACACACACACTGCTTTGCCTCCACCGTGTCGAGCAGTGGGGAACGAACCATCAACGGGGAATATGATCGCCCCAGCATGCTCACTGAAATTAATGGAAAGTGGTGCTTGTCTGATTTTTTTCTCCAACCAGGCTCGCACCCCTTTCCATTAGTTTCAGTGTCAGCTCCTTTACGCTAATTTCAGTATCAGCTAAAGAAAATACAAGGGGCCTGGAAAGGGGAGAAGCGGCCTGTGGCACTGACAGTAAACCGCTGCGAAGTGCTCGCCGTCGAAAGTCGAAACACAACACATGGCACGGGACAAAAACTTGTTAGCAGCAGACCCCGAGAGTTATAATAAGCAGAGTAATATGTCAGTAAAAAGACGACATGGAACATCTCAGCGGGCATCGAACCCACCCTAGCGCTCAAAACACCAAACTAAACACAGAGCCGAAAGCTTCATCTACGGTGAGCACTTGAAACATCCTGGATCATAAGCCTCCCACGGTTTGCAGACCAATCAGCCAAAGACGGTGCCACTTGCAGCGCCCTCTGCACTCCAGCCATCTTCAACCTTCAACAGTCCTGTCGAGTACACCATGAAGGAACACGCAGTGCAGACAACTTCTGAGGGGTGCCGAATATTGATGCTCAATCGCCTCATCACTAAAAAATCCTTTCAAGGTGTAGCTCTCGATCTCCAATCCATGTCGCTTCTAATTGCAAAACACCACCTTATGGAACGTTGTGTTGGGTTTGCTTGGCAAAATCCACAAATCTCACTTTCTCCTCGTCCCTGGACTTGTGGTAGTGCGCCCATGTATAGAGTAACCATCGACAATGACTAGACCATATTTCTTCCCCCAAGGTTATCCCACGATGGATGCCCAAAGAGATCCACATGAAAGAGCTTTAGAGGCCTCGATGTTGACACGATACCCTTGGGAGTATGCTTTGATTAATGTTGCTTTCCGGCTATGCATGCACTACACAAATGATCTTTCTCAAAAAAGAAACATCTGTTAGTCCAAGAATGTGCTCACTCTTTAGGAGATCGTTGAGATTTCTCATGTCGACATGGGCTAGCCGGCGATGCCATAGCCACCCATTGTCCAACAAAGGCCACTTTGAGAATATATCTCTTAAAGACTTCCACACTTGTTAGCCCAAATAATATATCATATCCAGCAATAAGCCAATTGGCGAAAGGAAAGCAAATCATATTAAAGATTGGACAAGCATGCCATGACATTCTTGATAGGTATATCATTTATGATAGCCACCTTGCCCAACCCAAGTACCTTTCCCTTTGATCCTCCACCAACGACAATGCTCACAAATGGTTTGGTGGCATCCATGAAGTCCGTGAGAAAATGGCTATCTTCGGTCATATGATTGGTGCATCCACTATCCACCACCTATTTGACTCCACCGGAGAAAGCACCCTACACACAATTAAGTCTTGGTTAGAGTCAAGCAATTTACAATAGGACTTCTCAAGTTAGTAACATGGGTCTTTGGAACCCAAATGGAGTAGAATCGAAATGCATTGCGAGGACCAATGAATTTAGCATACACATCTCCATCCTCTGCCTTACACAAGCACATCGGATGGAGGCGTAACTGCTCTTGACTTGTTGGGAGTGAACTTCCCGACACTCTCACTCACAACCACATCACAAACTTTGGTCTTGACCTTCCTTCACGTACAAATACAACCTTTTGAGGGGTTACAACGTTCTTAGGAGCATAATTCTTTGTCTTTCTTTTGTTGGGTCAAACTCAATCCCTTATGTGCCAACAACTTCCTTGTGTCGACTCTACACCTCGTTGACGTTATTTTCTCCTTGGATGCAAGACACAAGACCCTTCTCAAGTTGAGCCCTTAGTAACTTATTCTCCTCAATAAGAGAGGCTTGATCACAAGTAGACTGGTGGTATAAGAATCGCCATTTATAACCATAGGCAAGTTACTTTTAGCAAGAGTGTCTAGATGAGTAAGTCGAAGTTTTTCTTAACTCTCTTAAATTTTGGTGATATCCCCCTCCTTAGCCTTAAGAGACATAGTGAGGATCTCAAGATCCTTAGAGAGAGAAGCATGAGCTACTTTGACTTGGCTCTTGGAAGTTTTTAACTCTTGAAAGTTTTAGTTGACGTTTTCAAGGTACATAGCATTTGTTTCATTAGTTATTTGAATAGTCAAACATAAGTCGTCATTGTGTGCTTTCTCAAATTGGACTTCCCACTCGAGGAGATCACTATTCTCCTTTTCCTTGGCAACAAGGGTTTCAAGTTCCTCAATGGTCTTGGTGTACTTACCCACCATACCCATGAGACAATGAAACATAGCAAGCTTCCTTCATTTGAGGGAGTCCGTGACCTTATGCATCTTGTCAAAGAACACACAATCACCCTTCACATAATGATAAACATTGGTATGATCTTGGAAGTGAAGAGAGGAGGGTTAGGAGTGGAAGACACCTTAGACTTGCTTGGAGAGGCATTTTGATCATTGTCATCGGCCACCTTGACCATTAAGCACTTGTCAGAGTTACCCTTGTAGTCACCATGTAGTCGTACTTGATCACATCGCCTTTTTTTGTTAATAAGCTTCAAAGGCTTCCCTTGGGCTACACCGGCAACTCTAGTAACATCAGCGGGGCGGAGTCTTCGTGAGCAATTATGGCCTTCTCTTCCTTCTTTTTGAGCTTGGCATTCATGGGATTTGGAAACATTTTCTTAACAAAGTTCTGCCTTGGAAATCTTGGCTTGTCTTACATCTTCTCACATGGACACTCATCGACAAAGTGATGTGGATACTCACAATTGTAGCAAGACCTCACTTTCTTCTTCAATGAGAACTTTCCCTTGTTCCTTTAGGCTCCTGGGCTAAATATCTTCACAAAGAGTGTCATTTGATCATATAATGGGCATTCTTTGGAGTCAACTGATTCCCCTTCTGCTTCTCCTTCTCCCTCACTTCATTAACAAACTTGGGCGTGCTTGTCCTTCCATGAAAAGTTTGTTTTGTGTCCAAACACTTGCATGGCAAGTCAGTTCTTCCCTTTTTTTCATGCTGCAAGAAGGTAGCAACCACATCATCGGGAGTCATCTTTTGTGATACCATAATCATGCCTTATGTACCAAACCATGTTTTTTATAGTGAGGCGTAAGACTAGTTAACATCTTATCAACAAGTAAGTGGTTGGTCATGGTGAATCCATCATAGGCCTTGTCACATCCAAAACTCTCGATTTTTGCTACAAGAGCCTTGATATGTTCATGAAGCTCTTGAGGCCTCTCATCCTTTTCCATCATGAAGTAGTGCATATCATTCTTCACATTCATATCTTGATAGTTGAAGAGTGGACATACCAGTTTTGTCAACACAAAAGTATCCCATAGATGCGTGGCATAGTTGACAGAGATATGGCTGCCTTTCACTTACAGACAAACCCTTCCTTATCATCATACATGCGGCAATATTGAGTTTTTTATCGTAGTCTTGTTCTGGAGTTAGATCATAGGAGTTGGCGGGATTGAAAACCACTTCCCATGACCTCCCACAGATCATTGGAGGTACTCTTCAAATGATCGTGCATACCAATTTTCCACATTGAGAACTTCCCTTTTGCATCATACAAACGGGTGTGCCTTGAAAGTTAAATTTGGGTTCTCTAGGTGGTGGTTTTAGGTAATTCCGACCAAACTCAACGTGATTGCTCCCCGAAGGTAGGACGGTGGATGGAGAGGCATGGGGGATGGCCGCCAATGGTGAAACCACCACCACATTAATTGTAGTAGCACAACCAAGGTTTCTTAATGCCATTATATCCACCAAAACTTTATCAACTAGAGCTTGGATGTTGATTGATTGTTTGGGTAACATTCTAGCTATATTCACGAAGCTATAAATCTTCTCATCTTTCGATGAAGTATCCACCACTGGATCACTTAGCTCCGTGGGGTTAGGTAGAAATTCCTCCCCGTCTTTGGACATCTTGCTCTAGGGCGGTTAAGCCACAAGTTAGAGCATGATGCTCTGATACCAATTGAAAATGGTCGAGATGGACCTAGATGGGGCGGATGGTACAATTATAAATTTTAATTGATTATTAGCAAGGTTAGGAAAATGCATAATATGAGGTGAGCCTAAACAATTTCTAGGTGAGATAACAAGTGTAGTGAAGTGGTCACAATGATATTTGGTTAAGTAACACCATTTAATATAGCAGCAAGGTCAAGTGACCAAGGTAAACCACAAGTAGAGAGCTGGGGTTAGGGATAATCGATGACATGAAGACTAGGATGTATCCCCATGTTCACTTTCTTGGAGGGAAGCTAATCGCCATTTGAGGGATGGGTGTTACTACGAAGGCCCACGAACACCACGAAAGCTCGTCCTATTCTCCTTGAGATGTCACAACAAATGCAATTATTAACCACTAGTAGTAGGCCTTCAGGCGGCCACTAAATGTTCACAAACTTTTCGAGGTAAATCAAAAGTCGATTTCTCACTGGAGCACTCATACTACCTATGAGTCTCCAACTTCCAAGAGTAACAATATTAAATGGGAAAGATCAAGACTATAACAAATCATGATTTGCTCCAGTCAAAAGAGGGAGATGGAATGGATCTATCAATGGTGAAATGTCTCTCAAGAACTCTCATAAATTTACCTGGGATCTACGATTTGGTGTGGGCGGAGTGAGAGGGAGCTTTTGAAAATGTATAGGCTCTTATCTTGTGTTGGTCAACCCCTCCATGAAGTGGTGGAGGGGGTATTTATACAGCTTGGGAAACTAGCCGTTTTTGGGCAAAACTCAAATGGCCAGATAGTCCGGCTAGAAGTGCCCAGATAGTTTGGCCACTGGACTTTGACTAACCAATAGCCAAGACAACAACCACACTAGAACAAGGTCAGACAGTCTGGCCAGAATTGTCCTAGACAGTCCGGCCGCCCTGATAGTCCCTGGGCAGTCGAACCAGGATTCCAGCTCTCAGGTGCCTCCACCCTCCTACCCAAACAGATGCCTGAACAATGTCCGAGCAGTTCAACGACGCCCGACCAATGCCCGGATAGTCTGGCTAGCGTCCAGCCACAACATTCTCCTCTCGGGCCCCAAATTAGTTCTATCCAGACAGTCAGGGCATAATCTGCCCGGACAGTCCGGGCACATGAGAGCATGCATTTTTTTATGCTAGAGTTGTACATGAGCTTTGGTTAGGCCTTTTGGCTTTGGGTTTTGCTAAAAAAAAATGTAAGAACAAAAACAAACCATGCACATGTACTCAATTGTTTTTCGGTAGAGCATGCATATGCAAATATCATTGGATGAAATCTTGCAGGTTCGCAAGTGATCGGATAGTTTATAAGAGTATAGAAATATATTCAGTTTTTCCTTAACCTTACAACCAAGAAAACTCAACAAGGACAATGCATTACCTGGTGCACCCTATTACTTTTGATGATGATACAACATGTTCCAACTAAAAAACATATTTAAAATGGAAAAACAAATGGAAAGCAATTGTTAAAAAGGAACAAAAAAAGAGCAAAACAAAGAAAAATATAACAAAAAGTTAAATTTGTATAAAAAGTCACGAAAAACAAAAGAAATAAAAAAATGTGTCGTGTCCGTGGATGGAGGCCCATGCCACTAGATGCCCAACTAGGAAAACTAGACTTATGTAGAAATACTACTACTGAAATGCAGTCTTTTTAGATAAATGATAGTACATTCGTCCTGGTTTACTAATCTTCCTGGTATTTTGAATCATATTTTAACTATTTTTAACTAATAAAATATAAGTTATACATAGCAAAAAATAATATCATTAGAAATTGCATTTAAGTACGAATCCAACAGTATAATTTTTATGACATGCATTAATATTTTAACAGTCAAATATGTGGTCAAATTTTGACCCAAAATATAAGGGGGACTATAGTAAACCAGGATGGGTAATATACCAACATAAAACTAATACCAAGGATAATTGACCTCTACAACAACACAATGTCATAAGTTAGACGAGACATCGATTATGCACACAATCAAAATATTTTGAATAAAGTAAGGTAAAAGAGTTATGTCAAAGCGATGAATGACATGCAACAATACCAACATTAAGCACCATCACTAGCACCTACCCCAAAAAAAAGCACCATCACTAGCAATACCCGTGCTACGAAAAATGTTGTCTTAAAATGGCGCCTGCGCCACTATCTATAGATCCAACCACGGAAACCGGATTATATGTTTTCGCCCCAAGAGCAAGTCGGAGCTTTCTCAAGTCAATGCCATCAACAAGGAACTGTCCCATATATATCGTTGCATTGCCAAAGAAAATTATGATTTTAAAGGTGGTTCGTAAAAGAAATGAGACCAGGGACTCTCTGTTCTCCAAGGTGGTTCATAAAGAAAATTTCATTCTAGCAAGTCAAGTTCATAGAATCCCAAAAGAAAATCTCAAGTTCATAGAGCAGGCCACTTCAAATTATCGGAGTAAATTAGCATGGCCATACGCCTTCCATCGTGGATAACAACTTCCGAGGAGAAATAAAGCAGAGCTCCACGTCTTACCGCTGGGAAATGTGAATACCTGCATATTGATTAGCCTTTTAATGTGAAACTCTTCGTGTGAAGCCTTCTGCACCTTTCAGATTCCATCCAACCATTTAATTCTTCTGTTACCATTGCCATTCACGGAGGAGATATATATTCAAAGGATTGCCTCTGCAACCCCTCAAATCATCTTTCTCACCAGCAGTCGAACACACCACCTAAGCCACCATGTCGAGCGATGGCGAATCAACTGTTGCTGTCAAGCTGTTCATTGACAAGGAGAAGAAAATGGTGCTGTTTGCAGAATCTGACCAGGACTTCGTCGATGTCCTCTTCAGTTTCCTCACTCTGCCCCTCGGCACCATCGTTCGTCGCCTCGGTAAGCAGTCTCAGGTCGGGTGCCTCGACGAGCTGTACAAGAGCGTGGAGAATCTCGGGGACGATCACTTCCAAACGAAGCCTTGCAAGACCATGCTTCTTAGCCCCCGCAATGCTGCAGCAGGTCACTTACGTCGGCTTAAAGTCCAAGTTGACGACATAGATCAATCACAGTTTTATGCTTGCAGCCGTCATATGGGGTACTTCAGCTCAGTCCCTGACGTTAGTTGCCCGTTTTGTTTTGCCATGGATAAAACAATTCGGGATTATAACAATCCCATAGAGATTTTCGCCAAGATGCGCACAAAGTTCATCATCACTGATGATCTCCAAGTTGCTCCTTCTTCCACTGGTCTCATGTTTTCCCTGATGGACAAACTTGAGCTCCAGGAACAAGAGAATATCGAGGAAGTGGTGCTACAACTCGACTCCAATAAGGTACGTACGTGTCTCTTATCTATGGAGTTGATCAGTGCAAATCAGATTTTTTATTACTAACAATTTTCACATTTCCTCCAGACGATTAGCTTGATTGCAAGAGCATTGCTGTCGAAGCAACCTTTAACTGGCCTCTATTTTGATGTTGCTATCACGCCCGATGCCGGCACAAATGTTTTTCAGCTTCCAGAGAATTTGCTGGTAGAACAAGCAGATGAGGCTGAGCCCATGTTCAAGGCAATAAAGATGAGGCTTATTCAGACAAATGATGATACGTTGGTGCTGTATGCTGAAGTTGGGCATGACTTTGTCGAACTTCTCTTTGGCCTTCTTTGCATTCCACTTGGATCCATAATCAAAGCTTATGGTGAATGGTCACCAAATGGATGCATTGACAATCTTTACAAGAGTGTGAATGAGGAAGGATGTGCAAAGCAAGAATGCCGAAGCTTGCTTCTATCACCAAAGCTGCCCCCTTTCTTTGGCTGCAACAGCAATGTACTCCAAGTGGAAGAACTACCACCTAGAAGAGTCGCTGGCTATAATCACGAGATGAATCCAAAAAACCCATTTAAAGGAAGTACTTGTAGGGCATATATCAAGGAAGGTTCCACAAACTTTATGGTGACCGATGATCTTCGTGTCACCAATTTCTCCTTGGCCAATAGTCTCAAAGCCATCCGCGCAGCCAAGATTCCAAAGGAGAAGCTTGTGGAGAAAGAGTGCACTCTTGACAAAACACAGGTAAATCCCCACGACTGTTAATCAAATGATATCCAACATGAAGTGGAACATCTTGACTCACGAAAATTAGCCTGTTCTTAATGTTTCAGTTTCTATGTTGATCACTGATGCATGTTTGCTGGTTAACAGGTTTTGAAGCTACTGAGAGCTGCAATGCTGACTCATGGCGCACTCAGCAGTGTGCTCTTGCCTAAGTAGCAGCATCAGTTGAACCGTTGCAGGATTTCTGGAGTACTCTGATCTGGAGCCAGAAGTAGCATATATTGCCATATTATTACTCTTGATGTTCGGCCCATGACGATGCATATTGCAATCGTGTCCTATATCTGATGTGCCCTATTAGTACCATGCTTTGGAATTCGGATGTTTTGAACAATTTACCTGCAGTATACGCAGGATCTCCTTTAATCCTGCCCTTTAAATAGCTTAATTTTTTTCATCCTTTCAAGAAGAGTAAATTACAGGAAACCGGCAGCCAGCCAAGCGAGATTATTTACTGTTCATGCGGCTGCTCCCGGGCGCAGGTACACCCGCATGAACAGTAAATAGAAAAAAATACAAAACAAAATCGAAAATATCTGATTTTTTTACATCAAACAATATCGAAAGTTTTAGCTTCTTGCAAAATTTCGCAACCATATAACATTCGAGAAGCCCTCGACAAAAAATAATATAAAATCACTGCTCAAAAGTGCACACAACTTTGAAGACTGATTTTGTTATTTTTGGTGAGGGTTCTCGAATGTTATTTGTGGACGAAAATTTGCAGGAAGCTAAAATTTCTGATCTTGTTTGTGTCCCAAAATTTCAGATTTTTCTGATTCTGTTTTGTATTTAGAAACTGTTGATGTGGATGCACCCGGGAGTAGAAAATCCAGTCTCCTTTCTTTACCCCGAGAGTGTGTGTACTTCTATAGCTTGGCCTACAGATCCTGAGCACTGTTATGGCGACGTTATGATCACGGCAAAGAAGTGCACTGAACAAGGGAGAAAATAAGCAACAGATGGAGGACGTGTGTGAGTGGCGCGAAGGGGAAGGAGTGGTAATTTGAGGAGAATTGTGAAGTATCGGAGGTGTTGTTTTGATTTTTTTTAAAGGAGGTTAACCCTCCGGCCTGTGCATAATTGTGATAAGCACAATCATTTTGATTATAATTATTAGCGAAGTACATAACAAAAGTAATCGCCATTCACCCTTGCGCGTTGCCTCCCTAGGGCGCCGCCACGGGGCGAACCCTAGCGCCACCAGAAACCACCTCCCGTGGCAGCCTCTCCTTCCGCCTTGGTCATCGGCGTAGGCCGCGGTGGCGGCGAGCCAAGCCTTGATTGGCCTAGGCACTGGATCGCCAGCGGCATGACCAGCGGGATGAGTGTGCGCAAGGGCTAGGGCGCCGTATATGGTCATGTGGCGGTGACACCCGCCTCCATGCCCGCCGGAGCTCGTGTTCTTCCCTGGCTATGATGGGCGAACGCCTGCCATCGTTGGCGGGGCGCGTGGCCAGCCGGCGACACGTAAAGTGGTCGGCGAGGGATGATGGATCCCTACTGGCATTCCAGCGACTATGCACGCCGTCACAGAGTGGCTCAGTGCGGATCCGGGCAGCTACTGGTTCTGAGTGGCGCAACTACTAGTGAAAACCATGTCGACCTCGGTCATGGCAGATGAACACCGTGACAACAATTGCGTCATCTCCTTGTTGAAGGCATCGTCGATTGCAATCATTGTCACCGTGTTCGGGATGCTCCGGGAAAAACTCTAAATCTGGGTCTCCTGGATTCGACGATGGTGGTGCCTTTGGGGCTGTCCTCCCTCTTAGGGGCACCGTTTTGGAGCAGCGTTGCCTGTAAGGGACAAGAGGAGGAGCGGTGTTGCATCTACCGCATCGATGACGACAAGTCTCGGCAGCGTGGCGTAGCGGTACGTGTGTTGATCGGCACATGTGGGAGGGTGGCACTGTCTTGCGTCGTGGCGTCGATGGCAGAAGGGCCTAACAAGGTGAATGCATTGATCATTGCTGAAGATGGGATGACAAAAGATGGCGGCGGCGGATTATAGAGTGTGCCCTTGCGGGGCGCGCTGAGTGGCTGCTCGACCGGTTGGTGCTCCCGGCTTGCTGGCGGGCGGCTTGGTGAGGCCATTGGATTACATGGTGTGTGTGTTGGTGCGAGGTCGGGACACATCATCAAGCTTGTAGGTATGGCGATAGTGTTTGCCAGAAAGGTGGCTTTGGGTTGATTCATGTATTTATATTGTAAGGCTTTGTTGAATAATTTAATATAGATGGATGTGTGATGCATAACCCGAGCTTACCTCCTATTCAAAAGAAAAAAGGAAAACATAACAAAAGTAATCAGGATTGAAACGTAAAATATCTAAAATAAACACCCATTATTAAGTTGACTTCTTTTCCTACATTAACGCCTTCAAGAAGGAATAAGTGACCTTGCACCATTGTTGCCATGTCCAGCCAAAGATGGCCAGGACAAGGATTTTTATCCTGGTTATTGAAACCAACCACCGAAGGCCGGCACATCAGTAAGGAGACAACGCCTTGAAGGCAACAACAAAACTTCATCGCTGTTGAGCCCAACCAATCATGGCCAGAATATCCGTTTTCACCTTGGATATGAAGCGGTGTTGCAATCATCATCTTGAAGACGGATCTTTCAGAAGTCACGTCAGCCAGTACTCCACTGTAGGCCAGAAAGGCACTGGCGGATCATAGGGTTCATCACGCTGTGCGGATCAAAGCACAATCACCCCACACATGCACAAACAAGCATGTAGCATCCGCCATGACCTCGGGACCGCTACCTCAGCATCCTCCAAGTGAGCCGCTGCCACAACATCGCACGCCACCCACCCAACATCGCACAGCATCCTCCAAGTGAGTCGGCTGGATGTCCACAATGCGTAGCCTACCCAAGATCGTCATGTGCTGTTCAAATCCCCACCCACCTCTCACAGATCTAGATAGGTAGGCGCAACTGTCGTCATCAGCGCCTAGGCCACCAACGCCGCGGCGCGCACCATCATGACCACCCGCACCGCTCGATGGATACGATATTGGGGCACCACCCTACCTCGAGGCCATTGCAAAACTTTGCACGGTGCCCCGCCATGAGAGGCCACATCGCAACCTCGATGCTATCATCTAACTTGGTGTCGACACCGTCATCCACCAACCCGCCAATGGCTAGCAACGTCGACACTGACATATCCGCATCCCTTGCATCAGTGGTCCACTATGCCTGAGAAGAGGAGGTGGTGTGGCGACTCCCATGACCACCATGCCTTGCAGCCGGTACGGCATGCCACAACAGACCGTTCGAATGGCGAGGGGGCGAAAGGGGTAGGCATGACCCTAGAAGCATCCCATCCCGCGGCATCCCATGGTGACTCCGTCACGCGAGGGGGTGTCGATCGGGCGCCCCGGCAGGCATGCCGATCACCATGGACGCTAAGGTCCTCAATAGCAGCCATCGACATCATGGGCAAGGAGAGAGGTCGAAACCCGTACTCGCCGCCATAACAAAGGCCTTCGTCTTCGGCATTGGCGGGTCGTGCACGACCTGTGCACCCGTCACATACAACTGCTTCATCAAGGTAGAGCCATTAGAGATGAAAGAGGAAAGGGGAAGGCATACGCCGATGCCAACCCCGCCAAGGAGGAGGTGTGCGAATCACCCTTCCGCTAAACGCGGATCTGGTTGGTTTTTACCCTTTTGCCATGCCTTGCTCTACATGATACTCCCTCCTTTTTGGTTTATTAGGCCTACCTTTTTTCCTTCACTTTTTCCATTTTTGTAGTCCCGTTTTCATTCTCCTCAACACGGACTAGTGCATGTTGCTATTTCTGCTCATTTAGTGGCCGTGCATGCGTGCACTGCAGCTAATGCATATTAAAGCACTGGCGGCCGAGAGTGCTAATTGCACATTTTTGCAACCTACAAATTTGTAACAGCACTCACAATCTACTTTTTTTTTAATCGACACTCACAATCTACCTTGATTGAAGAGTTTTTTGAATTGGGCCCTTTAAACCAAAAGGGAGGGAGTAGTACCAAGTGGCATTAGCTCGAACGAAGGGAGCAAGAGAGCTATATCTTGTCTATTGTGAGATGGTACTCCGTCTCAAAGTAGGCGATTGTCAGATGGACTGACCCAATATGGGCTCCTGGGAGCGGGTTTTAGGAAGCTTCTATGACTTGTTTAGACTGATTTTAGAAGTTTATGTGCAGGGTTTTTTGTGTTTTTCTTTCGGGTTTTCATTTTATTTTATTTTTTCAATATATGTCAACATTTTTCGTATAGATATGGAACATTTTCTTGTTCCTTTTCACTGATTTTCTTTGGTTTTTTTATTCATTTTATTTATTTTTCCAATACATGTCTACTTTTTTCAATACACTTTATACATTTTTTGTATAGATCAGGAACATTCTTTTGATATAAGGTTGGACATTTTTTAAATACATGTTTTAAACATTTTTTGAATACGTATTAAACAATTTTCAAATACACTTTAAAAAGTTTTTGAATGCTATGAAGCAATTTTTTACTACGCAAACATTCTTTACATTTTATAAACATATTTTCAAAATGCATCAACATAGTTTTAAAATGTCATGCATATTTTTTGAATGGTACAAATATTTTTTGTCGAATTATGAGAACATTTTTTACATTGTATAAAAGTTTCCAAAATGCTTTGATTTTTTTTGTCATGCGTGAATTTTTTTTAAATGTCGTAAACATTTTTTTGAAAGCTGTCATTAATAAGTAAACTAATTTTCGGAATATATGTGTTTAAAATGTGTTGGAAAATTTAAACATAAGTAAAAAAATCGAACGATTCTTTGAGACAAAAAAGAAACCAAACGAATGAAGAAGCAGAGAAGTATACGAATGAACTTTTTTTTTTGCATGGTAGAAAACGAATGAACATGCAGATGCTACTTGGGCTGGCCAATATTGGTGAATGACGGGCGCCCCTTGCGGCGCGTGGAGGGCGGCGGGGAGACAGGAAACGCGCACGCCCTCACGCTTTTTTGCTTGTTATAACCTCGAAAAATGTTCACATTTTTTATAACAAAACCCCTAAAAACATCGGAATAAAAAAATCATGGATTAGAAAATTATAACAAGATTTTTTTATTAATTAAAATTGTTACTGTACCTCGAAAAATGTTTTGAATTTCAAAACAATGTTCTCAGATTTGAAAATACGTTCATGAAATTTTTAAAAATATTTCCACGTTTCAAATACTGTTCAGGAATTTGGAAATGTTCTTGGATTTCAAAAATGTTCACAAATATGTTTGTTTTTTCCAAAAATTTAAAAAATGTTGTGAAGAATTTGAAAAATGTTCACAAATTTGATTTTTTTCCAAAAATTAAAAAATGTTATGAAGAATTTGAAAATTAAAAATTGTTCCAGACTTTAAGATTGAACAGGCATCCCAAAAAAAAAAGATTGAACCCACATCAAATCGACTTTCACATACATCCGCGTGGCAGGCGTGATATGCCATATCAAACCAGTGAACAAAAACGTTTCCCTGAAAAACAAAAATTGTCGAACACATACGTACCGCAGGAAGCTCAACATCTTCCTCTTGAGAAATGGAAGATCTGCATACTCCACGTAAAGACTCTTCGCGTGAAGCTTAACCCCTTCAGATTCCACCACCCAAAAGCATTTAATTCTGCCGTTACCGATGCCACCCAACGCCGCTATTGAGGATATTTAAAGGGTTCATATGCAACTCCTTAGCTGATCAGAAGGTAGAACACCTACAAACATACTCATCGACCATGTCAAGCGACGGCGGACCGACAGTTGCTGTGACGCTGTTCACCGAGAAGGAGGCGAAAAGGGTGCTGTTTGCTGAATCTGGCAGGGAGTTCATCGACGCTCTCTTCAGTTTCCTCACGCTGCCGCTCGGCACAATTGTTCGCCGTCTCGGTAAGAAATCTCAGATAGGATGACTTGATGAGCTGTACAAGAGCGTGGAGATCACTTCCAAACCGCGGCATGCAGAACCATGCTTCTTCGTCCTGTCAATGCTGCCGGGTTTTGTTGCGATCGGCTTGAGGTTCAAGTGGATGATAGCAACAAGACAGATGCGGATAGAGCCTCCAAGTGGGATCGTAAAAAGGAAAAGATGTTGTGCTATCGTTGTGGTGAGAGGGGCCACTTTATAGCTGAATGTGTGACTGAGCTTTGTGATACATGCCTCAAGCCTGCGCATGACACGGGGGAGTGCCCGATACTGCGTGATCAGCTGCCGAGCATTACCATCTATGGAGTATACTGTGCTGAGCTGATTTTTTTAGTCTCCTTGTGCGAGGGAGATCCCAGAGGAACCCCATAGCACGACCACGGGGATTGTCAAAGTTACGAAAGGTGATGTGTCTGAGGCGGAGATTATGCACAGGCTCAGTGAGTTAGCTCCGGGTAATTTTCAGTGGGAGCTTCATCGTCTCGAGGCCAATATGTATAAGATTGACTACCCTACAACAGAGGACCTGGAGCATCTTCTGAGTTTTGGGTTGTGCAGAGTTCCTGGTACAGAGTGCATCCTCGAGTTCCATGAGTGGAAGAAGGTAGAGCCACAGGGCAAGCCTCTCACATAGGTCTGGTTGCGATTCTTAGGGGCTCCATCGAAGCCGCTTCAGGATGCTCAGGTTGCTGCTAGTTTGGGGATACTGGTCGGGAAGACAGAGAGGGTGGACATGGCCTTCACACGTGCCCAGGGGGTGGCCCGTTTGCTGGTTAGTGTCCTCGACATTTAGTTTGTGCCTGATGTGGTTAAGTGGACCTATAGAAGCCAGGTTTTTAACCTTGAGATTGAGTTCGAGGATACCGATCTTTTCGCTGAGGCTATGGCAGGGACGGATGTGGATATGCATGATAAGGATGATGGGTCGGGTAATACGGAGGTGCGAGGGGAGGGTGTTGGGAGTGATCTGTCCAACGGTTCGGGTTCCACCTCACAGACACCCGGGACTGGGGCTGCGTCTTCAGTTACGGTGCCGATGAGTACGCTGAGATTCGGTTCTTTTGAGCCAGCTTCTGCTCCTCCTAGGTTGTGGAGCGATCGCGTGGAGTCTGAGGACGTGATAGAACACTCGCTCCCTCCTCTAGACTTTGCAGTGGCTGCTGCCTCTCTGGATGGGAGCCTGGAGGCGATGGTTACTATGATGACTTCGGTTGAGGGAGGGGAGGATCATGGGAAGGTGTGGCCCCTCCTTCTCCTACTCCTTTTGATGTTTCGCCACTGCTGAGGACGGCGGCGGAGGGCTCTGCGTTGCCGACTGGTGACGTGACCGGTTTGGGAGGGGGACCCGGGCCGGTGGCCTCGGCTCCCTCTTCTCCTATACTGGTCGGGGCTGCCGAGCCTGAGGCTTCCTTGGGCCATGCGAGCCGGCCGTCTCCTGCTCGGTTGCAGGGGCTGCTCCAGCCGTCGCCGACCATGGTGGTCGCGGCGCCTCCATGCTTGAGGGCCGGATCGGGTGGGGAGCGGGGGCAGGCGGCTCCCGCACTCACTTCACCTCGTTCGTCTGTGGAGGGGATGACGACGGTGCGGGCCGCGTCTCCTTCTAGCCAGAGGGCCAGGTCAGGCGGTGAGCGTGGGCAGGTGGCCCAGTATTCTCTTCCCCCGCGCTCGCCGAGGGTGTTGGGGACCCCGCCGGTGCTTGTGGCGGATCATGGTGCCTTTTCGGGTGTTGCAGCCTCGCCGTGCGTTGGGGGCGGGGCTGGAGTTCCTACCCCAAACGGGGCCACTCGGGAGGAGGTCATCGCGTTTGGAGGTATTCCGGATCCCGTTTCTTCGGGGCGACGGATGTGTAGCCGTCTCCAGGACCGACCGGATGTTGATGACATGCAGCTGAGGTGTGCCAAGCGGGCAGCCAAGCTTCATGATATTGAGATCACCACTGGTATGTCGGTCAACACCTCCAATTCCATTCTGCATTTTTCTAATGATGAGATTATTCATAATGCAAATCAGTTAGGAGTTTCACTAGGTAGTGATGATAGTGAAATCTCTAAATCCGTTAATGATATCCTGGATCTTCAAGCGGAACACACTTTAGAACTGATTCGTAACCTAGCAGCGGTAAAACCTATGAATGATTCGGACATTGATGCTTTGGGAGTCAGAGTGCTAGACACTTTCTGTGCATATATTGCCCCCTCCCTCCCTGAGTAAGAGGAGGATGACGATTCGATACCCCTAGGGGATGTTGCACCCATCGAGGATCGGAGTGTTAGGTCCACGGAGCCCAGTTGTGAGGACCGGGTGGAGGACCAAAACAGGCCTAAACGTAAGTGGAGGCGAAAGATTTATCCAACTTCGGCGGTGTGTAGAAGTGCTAGGAACCGTACGACCAAAAAATTTCATGATGAATTATGAGAGGAATTTTTTGGAATAGCAGAGGTCTGAGAGACTTGGCTAAAAGAAGATTTCCAGCGGATGCTTCTATTGAACATAGGTTGGACTTTATCGCCCTTTCTGAAACAGGAAGGGGTAATTTCGCACCACACTTCCTAAATACTTTATCGGGAGGTGTCTATTTTGATTGGCACTGCCTTCCCCCGAGAGGAAGATCAGGTGGGATCTTACTTAGGGTTAGATGCGAGACGTTGGAAGTCCGAAGTGTGGTTATGGGAGATTTCGCCGTCAAGTTTCGGGTTAGATCGAAGGCCGATGGGTTTAATTGGGCACTGGTGGCGGTATATGGGGCTGCGCAGCCAGAACGCAAACCAGATTTCTTGGCGGATCTTGTCCGTATTTGTGGTTCTGAGCAGCTTCCAATCTTAGTTGGGGGTGACTTCAATATTATTAGAAGGAGAGAGGAAAAGAACAATGATAATTTTGATGGCAGGTGGTCGTTCATGTTTAATACTATTATTGAAAGCTTGGATCTGAGAGAGATAGAGCTTTCGGGTAGAAAATTTACTTGGGCTAATACTTTGCCAACTCCTACTTTTGAGAAGCTAGATCGTGTCCTCGCGAGTGTTGACTGGGAGCAGAAGTTCCCTCTGGTAACAGTCCAGGCGTTATCGTGCGGAATCTCAGACCACGCCCCTTTACTGGTTGACTCGGGTGAGGCACT
The DNA here is from genome assembly GCF_018294505.1 of Triticum aestivum. Lineage (NCBI taxonomy): Eukaryota > Viridiplantae > Streptophyta > Magnoliopsida > Poales > Poaceae > Triticum > Triticum aestivum. Next base: position 557,447,396 of record NC_057799.1, read on the forward strand.
GCATATGGGGAATAAAAATACCTTATCTTTTGAATTAGCGTGGTTTGAAAGAGAAGGTTTTTTTGATCTAATAGCCATGGAGTGGGCAAAAGATGCAGGAGGAAGGACTTCTGTTGAGAGATGGCAGAATAAGATCAGACACTTGAGAAGTTTCTTACGTGGGTGGGCCAAGCATCTCAGTGGGATTTATAAGGTTGAAAAGGAAAGGCTCCTTTCTCTAATTCAGGCCTTAGATGTAAAAGCCGAGTGAGGGAGTCCTAGATTAAGGGGTCCTCGGATGTCCGGACTATGTAACATGGGCCGGACTAATGGGCTATGAAGATACAAGACAGAAGACTTCTTCCCGTGTCCGGATGGGACTCTCCTTTACGTGGATGGCAAGCTTGGCGTTCGGATATGTAGATTCCTTCCTTTGTAAACCGACTCTGTACAACCCTAGGCCCCTCCGGTGTCTATATAAACCAGAGGGTTTAGTCCGTAGAGGCAATCGCAATCATACAGGCTAGACATCTAGGGTTTAGCCATTACGATCTCGTGGTAGATCAACTCTTGTAATCCTCATATTCATCAAGATCAATCAAGCAGGAAGTAGGGTATTACCTCCATCGAGAGGGCCCGAACCTGGGTAAACATCGTGTCCCCCGTCTCCTGTTACCATCGACCCTAGACGCACAGTTCGGGACCCCCTACCCGAGATCCATTGGTTTTGACACTGACATTGGTGCTTTTATTGAGAGTTCCGCTGTGACGTCAAAGACAGGATTGATGGCCCTCCTTGTTATCAAGGAAGGTATCACCTTCGGAGGAGCCCTGGCCCTAGGTCAAACCCTCCGGCTGGGCGGCTTTACCATGACCGCCCGTGCGGCCGTCAAGCCGACGATGACTACTCAGATCATCAAAAATTGTTTCCGCATCGACTCCGAATACTCCAAACGGATGGATCCGGCGGAGTTGTCGTCTTTAAACGAACTCCTGGATCGCATCGCAGCCATGGGAGTCGCTACAGACTACGATCGGATTGGGCTTAAATCCGATCAGAGAGAAATCAAATCTCCGCCGATCACCCATCAGATAGCGGTCGTAGAGGAGCAAAACAACAACTCTTCCTCTATGTTGAAGACGAAATATGTTCGGATTTCCGAGATCGAAGAGCCGGATACCTGTCTGCTGAACGACACTCCCAGCCCTCCGAACCTAGAGTCAGACGTTGGGCTTGAAAACTGAGTGAACATCCCGGAGCCCGAACTATTAAGTTCGGAAGTATTTCAAACTCCGGACCCCAAATTGGGCCAGGGTTCGGATTTAAAGCCACCCACCCACTACAAGCAATATTCGCCAAGAAATTCCGACCCTCCGGATATATGCGACCTCATGTACATACGACAGCAGTCTCAGGAAACAGTCCATCACTTTTGGGCCAGGTTCCTCCTTGTCAAAGATAAGATTAAAGACTGCCGCGACGAGGACGCGATTTCAGTATTCTACAATAATTGCACGGATGAAGGAATCCTCAACGCCATCAACCGCCGTCGCGTATTACACTTCGCTGACTTGGCAACTATAGTACAGAAGTACTACGCAATGGAAAGCACCTGGAAAGCTCAGACAGCTTGCTGGGAACCCCCAATTTCCGCTCAACCCCTCGGGCAGGCGAAACGGGTGCACCCTCGCGCGGCACCCGGTGCCATACTGAAGAAAACTAAGCCCGTTACGGGACGCGGAACCATTCTGGTGGGATGGCTCGATAAGCCATGCAAAATACACACGAGACCGGACAACGGACCAACCCACAGCCTTAGAGCATGTTGGATACTCCGGCAAGTGGCCAAGAGCGGCGAGGATATCCTCACCAAAAACACCTCAGAGCAACGTCCCCCGGACGATGGCGACCTCAGAGTATTGACGGTCTTCGAGACTTTCTCTTCAAACAATCAGCATAAGAGGGCACTCAGCGACCTCGCCGAAGTCTGCCAAGTCGCAGCAATAAACCCCTGGAATGACACGGCCATAACCTTCAATGCCAGTGACGAACCAAAATTCTGGCCAGTCCGGGCACCAGCCGCCCTGGTCCTCAATCCAATCGTGGACGGCTTACGGCTCACTAAAGTGCTCATGGGCGGCGGCAGCGGAATAACCTCATCTATGAGGATACACTCAAGAAAATGGAAATAGACAGGACCCGCATCGAGCAAAGTAATACGACCTTCCGAGGGATTATTCCCAGCCGGGAGGCGCGATGCGCGGGGAAAATCACACTCGACGTGGTATTCGGCACGCCGGAGAACTATCAGTCCGAAGAGATAACCTTCCAAGTGGCCCCTTTCAATAGTGGATATGACGCCCTGTTGGGGCGAGACGCGTTCACACGCTTTCAAGCCATACCCCATTACGGGTATATGAAGCTCAAAATGCCCGGGCCCAATGGTATTATCACTCTCACTAGTGATCCGGACATAGCACTCCACACCGAAAATAAAACCGCATCCCTGGCCCTCGAGGCACAGTTCGAGGCCCTCGCGGCCGAAGAATTAACCGCACTACGCTCCGCAGTGGATAGGGACGACGTAATTCTTGACAAGCGGCCCAAATCCACCTCCTTCAAACCAGCAGACGAAATAGTCAAATTTCAAGTCCACCCGATGGACCCCAAGAAGACAGCTTCCATCGGGGCACAGCTGGACCCAACAGCCGACGCCGCATTGCGAGCGTTCCTACGCGAAAACTGGGACATATTCACCTGGCACCCTTCTGATATGCCAGGAATCCCACACAGGTTGGCCGAACACAGCCTCAATATATTGAAGGGATATAAGCCGGTCAAGCAAACACTGCGGTGCTTTTCCGAACCCAAACGACAAGCTATGGGGGAGGAGCTAGCGAAATTAATCGAGGCCGGATTCATTAGAGAAATAAAACACCTGGACTGGCTAGCAAATCTGGTGATGGTGCCAAAGAAGGATAAATCCTGGCGCCTGTGCGTCGATTTCAAAGACCTCAACAAGGCCTGCCCTAAGGATCCATTCCCCCTCCCCCGCGTCGATCAGATTATCGATGCTACCGCAGGACACGACTCACTGTGTTTCCTCGACGCATACTCCGGATACCATCAAATCAAAATGAAGGAGTCCCATCAAGCCGCAACGGCATTCATTACCCCATACAGACATTTTTGCTTCAACACTATGCCCTTCGGGCTAAAAAACGCCGACGCCACCTACCAGCGCATGATTCAAACATGCCTGGAGAAACAAATCGGCAAGACAGTTGAAGCATATGTGGATGACGTCGTCATCAAGACTAGGCATGTCGAGTCATTAATAGATGACCTACGTCTCACATTCGACAACCTCCATACATATGACATCAAGCTCAATCCGAAAAAGTGTGTTTTCGGCGTTCCCGCTAGAAAACTGCTGGGCTTTATCGTTTCCAATAGAGGAATTGAGGCAAATCCAGCCAAAATCCGAGCTTTGTCAGAATTGGCTACAACAGACCTCAAACAGGTCCAAAAACTAGCCAGATGCGTGGCAGCTTTAAGCCGCTTTATCTCCAGGCTAGGAGAAAAGGCATTGCCACTTTATCACCTTCTCCGACGCAATGACCACTTCGAGTGGACGGATGCGGCAACGGCCGGACTGGAAGAAATAAAGGCCCTTTTAGCAAGCAACCCAAACCTGGCCGCACCGAACGTCGGCGAACCCATGCTATTATACATCTCGGCAACACACCAGGTGGTGAGCGCGGTGCTCGTCATTGAGCGAGAGGCGGACGGACACAAATTCCCACTTCAGAAACCGGTATACTACGTATCCACTGTCCTCACACCATGCAAATCCTGGTACCCCCATTACCAAAAGATAGCATATGCGGTCTTCATGGCATCCCGGAAGCTACGACACTACTTTCAGGAGTGTTCGATCACGGTGGCTTCCGAAGTACCACTCAATGACATAATAAACATCCGTGACGCTACACGCCGGATTGCCAAGTGGGCCATTGAGCTCCTGCCATTCGACATAACGTACAAACTGCACCGAGCCATTAAATCCCAAGTATTGGCCGACTTCGTCGCCGAATGGACAGAGGCCGAACTCCCTAAAGAGTACGGTACATATTCCAACTGGGTCATGCACTTTGATGGCTCTAAAATGCTGGCCGGTTTAGGAGCGGGCGTTGTCTTAACGTCCCCCACCAGAGACACAGTCCAGTATGTACTCCAAATATTATACACAGACTCCAACAATGTAGCCGAATACGAGGCCTTATTGCACGGTCTTCGGATGGCTACCTCCATGGGCATACAACGCCTGGAGGTGCGCGGGGATTCAAATCTCGCAATATCCCAAATAAATGGATACTTTGACGCCAAAGATCCGAAGATGGCGGCCTATCGTAACGCCGTACTCAAAATATCAGCTAGGTTCGAGGGACTCGAGTTTCATCATGTGGCTCGAGAAAGTAATCAAGCAGCGGATATCCTTGCTCGCATGGGCGCCAAGCGTGACCCCGTCCCGCCTAACATCTTTCTGGAAAGGCTCTTCAAGCCATCCGTTGTATGGCAGGGTGAGAGCAGCAACACCAGTCCAGACCCGATTACACCCCCAGATTCCGAACACAATACCGATATCATCGGGGGCTCAGCCACCGAGATAACATCATCGGCCCATCTAATAATGGCAGTAATTGCCCCATGGACCGAACCCTTGGCCTACCTTAATAGGCGAGAGCTCCCTGAGGACCAGAATGAGGCTCGCTGCATTGTTCGGCGCTCGAAAGCCTACAAGGTTCATGAAGGAGAACTCTACAAGAAAAGTACTACCGGAGTCCTTCAAAGATGTATCTCCGAAGAAGAGGGGCGGCAGATCTTGGCCGAAATCCATGCTGGTCTTGGCGGTCACCACGCCGCAGCTTGGCCCCTTGTAAGTAAGGCCTTCCGTATAGGTTTCTTTTGGTCGACGGCCCGAGCAGATGCATAGGACCTGGTCCAACGTTGTGTCGGATGCCAGCTCTTTGCCAATCAAAGCCATATGCCGCCTACTGCTCTACAAACAATTCCCATTACTTGGCCTTTTGCGGTCTGAGGGCTTGATATGGTCGGACCCCTTAAAGGAGGAAGCCATAAGAAAAAAAATATCTGCTAGTCATGGTAGATAAATTCACCAAATGGATAGAGGCCAAACCAGTGAAAACGGCCGAAGCCGGACCGGTGATAAACTTTATATCCGGTGTCGTGCACCATTATGGTGTCCCACACAGCATCATCACCGATAATGACTCCAATTTTACAGCCGAGGAAGTGAAATCCTAGTGTGCTAAATTGGGCATTAAGCTCGATTACGCCTCGGTCTATCACCCACAAACTAACGGTTGCTACCTCTTGAGCATGCGTTGGTTTTCCCTTGAAGAGGAAAGGATGATGCAGCAAAGTAGCGTAAGTATTTCCCTCAGTTTTTGAGAACCAAGGTATCAATCCAGTAGGAGGCCACACGCAAGTCCCTTGTACCTACACAAACAAATAAGAACCTTGCAACCAACGCGATAAAGGGGTTGTCAATTGTCACGCCCAATATGCGACCCTATCCGCGAGGAACTCGAAGGTCCCACCAAGGATAGACCCGCATATTGAAACGCTTTTGCAAGGTGGATATCATTACATCAACATTACATAATAGTTGGGGATACATACAAGGCATACAAATGCCGCAAGAATACATCAATACATCATACATAAGATCAACATCCGACTACGGATGAAACACAAACAGAAGCTCAAACGACATCCACCCTGCTAGCCCAGGCTGCCGACCTGGAACCTATCCCCTGATCGAAGAAGAAGCAGAAGAAAAACTCCAAAACAAGTAACATCGCTCTCGCGTCATGATCATCGCAAAACCTGTACCTGCAACTGTTGTTGTAGTAATCTGTGAGCCACGAGGACTCAACAATCCCATTACCATGGGTATCAAGACTAGCAAAGCTTAATGGGTAAGGAAGGGGTAAAGTGGTGAGGTTGCAGCAGCGACTAAGCAAGATATGGTGGCTAACTTACGCAAATAAGAGCGAGAAGAGAAGCAATGGAATGGTCGTGAAGCTAGCAGTGATCAAGAAGTGATCCTGAACTCCTACTTACGTCAAACATAACCCAAAAACCGTGTTCACTTCCCGGACTCCGCCGGAAAGAGACCATCACGGTTACGCACGCGGTTGATGCGTTTTAGTTAAGTCAAGTGTCAAGTTCTTTACAACCGGACATTAACAAATTCCCATCTGCCACATAACTGCGGGCACGACTTTCGAAAGATAATACCCTGCAGGGGTGTCCCAACTTAGCCCATTATAAGCTCTCACGGTCAACGAAGGATATTCCTTCTCCCGGGAAGACCCGATCAGTCTCGGAATCCCGGTTTACAAGACATTTCGACAATGGTAAAACAAGACCAGCAAAGCCGCCCGATGCGCTGACAATCCCGATAGGAGCTGCACATATCTCGTTCTCAGGGCAACACCGGATGAGACATCCTACGAGTAAAACCAGCCCTCAAGTTTCCCCGAGGTGGCCCCGCAGTCTACTCGGTTCGGACCAACACTTAGAGAAGCACTGGCGTGGGGGAGGGGGGGGGGTTAAAATAAAGATGACCCTTGGGACGCGCGACTCCCAAGGGAAAAAGGCTAGGTGAGGCAAATGTAAAACCAAGGTTGGGCCTTGCTGGAGGAGTTTTATTCAAAGCGAACTGTCAAGGGGGTCCCATAAATCACCCAACCGCGTAAGGGACGCAAAAATCAAGGAACATAACACAGGTACGACGGAAACTAGGGCGGCAAGAGTGGAACAAAACGCCAGGCATAAGGCCGAGCCTTCCACCCTTTACCAAGTATATAGATGCATTAATTAAATAAGAGATATTGTGATATCCCAACAAAGTTCATGATATCCATGTTCCAACATGGAACAAACTTCATCTTCACCTGCAACTAGCAACGCTATAAGAGGGTCTGAGCAAAGCGGTAACATAGCCAAACAACGGTTTGCAAGGAAGGGTGAAAAGGTTAGAGGCTGACATGACAATTTGGGTGGCTTGAAAAGCAAGTGATAGGTAGCGCGGCATAACGATAGAACGAAGCAACTAGCATAGCAATGATAGTAATGAGATCCAGGGTAACGGTCATCTTGCCTGAAATCCCGCTAGGAAGAAGAATGAGTCCATGAAGAAGATGAAGCCACGAAGACGAACCAAGCGTAGTCGAACGAATCCTCACGATCGCAACGAAACGGGAACTAACGAGAAGGAGCACAACCGGAAAGAAGCAAACAACAAGGTAAACACACCACACATAAACAAGACATGATGCACAACCAAACATGATGCATGACAAGGCTAGATGAAGCTACTCATGGCAAGAGTTGATGCATACAAGAGCAACACATCAAAACAAGTTTAAATGAGGCTGAAAACAACATATAATAAATCCGGTAAGTCCTCATGTGCAAGTTTCGAAATTGGTCCAGATCTGAATAAACATTAAGTTGAAGTTGTTAAATAGCAAGTTAAGATGCATCAAGATGATCTACACGAAATTCTAGTCAAGTTACATATAAAGTTTATTTAGTTCAGAGCTACGGCCTAGAAGATATGAGCAAAACAAGTTAAACATGACATTGATGCAAAATGCATCCAAACATCAAGCAAACACCTAATATAAAACTACATGCAATTCTAAGGAAGTTTCATATAGAGCACACTCAAAACGGAGCAACGGTGCAACACATACACTCCAACCAAGATATAACAACAATCTGTCCAAAACAGCAACTAGGCATCTAGCAAGCATCATAACAACATGCTACAGCACTCCGTCATGATAACAAAAGGCATGGACATGATGTAAAGGTAAAGCATTGCAAAACATGAACACTGAGCTATCTCCAGAAACCACTAGAACATGCTCAAAAGGACATGGCAAGATTGCAAATAATTACAGATTCACAGACTTAGCAGAATTTCAGGACATGGCAGAAATAACATCAGGTTGCAATGTTTAGAGCTATCAAACAATAGGTTTCAGCAAGCTATCATGGCAAACGTAAGCATGGAATGCTAGTACTAAATATAAAGAACAAAACTCCTTCAGTGATCTAATTCCAAAGATCAACGGAAAACATGGTAGCATCAATGCAAACATGGCAAGTGATATGACAGATTCAGACTTAAAAGAAAAACAGAGCATGGCAGGAACAACGATAAGTAGGCATGTTGGTGAGTTTGTACCACTCACCACAGAGCATTTCATGGCATGTTAAGTCAACCAACAGTAGGAAGACATAATTATGAAGCTAAGCATGGCAATGGAAAAGTCATAGGATGCATGGATCACTAACAAAACACATGGCAAAACTGAACTTAATGTTAACAAGCTGACAACAACATTATTTAGCAACTTTGTAGCATGATATCAACAAGCTACAGCAGCTTATAAATGCAACCAAGGGCATGGATGGATATAGAACAACATGTATAACACAATATCCTTAGTGAACATCTCCAGATTATGCATAGAATTCATGGTAGCAGCAGGTTTACATAGCAACAAAATATAACAGACTGAGACTTGGCAGAAATGACCAAGTCACAGAAATCAGCAACATCATGGAGGCTACTTTGCATGCTTGTGATAGTCACCACATAGAACACAAAAATACAAGACAAACACCCCTGTAAAAATGGAATGATGTAGTTCAAAACTCATGTAGAGCTCATGTTCATAGGATGCACACACAAAATGTAATGAAAAAGACAAATCATCAAGTTCTGTAATCAGACAACAGTTAACATCATATAGCACTCTTGCAACGATGATTTGGGCATCAAGATGATCTCAAACAAGCATGTCATAATGGAACAAAATGAATAGAATCTCATGAAGAACATTTTGATATATTATACATGCAAAACGGAGCAGCATGCAGGAAATTACAAGCAATCAAAGATACACACATATCATGAGTTTTCTGGGGACTTAGACGAAAATCACCTCGCGGGAAAAGTCAACGCGGGATCGAGCGGAGCTGGACGGCGGGATCCAGGGCGCGGGGAGGCCGTGTTTGGTTCGGGACCGGGTGGATCTCGTCCCACCCGGCCGGATCTGGGATGGGGCGGTCGCCGGCAGTGGCGAGGTCGCTGGAGGCGACGGGCGGCGGGGCTGGAGGAGCTAGGCGGCGCGGGGACGACGGCGTTGGGCGGCGGAGGAGGGCGGCACCGGCGGGCGT
>NC_057799.1:557457122-557464969 GCF_018294505.1 Triticum aestivum
GGGACGGCCGCGGCTGGGCCCGGCGGGCCCGCGCGGTGGACGGCGGCGGGAGGACGCGTGGCGCGCCCCGATTGAGCGCGGGCGGTGGCGGATCCCCGTCCGATGAGGCCGGACGTGTCCGGTGGCGGCGGGGGATGTTTTTTAGGGTTTCATCCGCGAATTTTTCAGGGGGAGTCACATATATATAGGTAGAGGGAGCTAGGAGACTCCAAATGAGGTGCGGTTTCAGCCCACACGATCGTGATCGAACTACCGAGAGCATGGAGGGGGTTTGGATGGGCTAGTGGGCTGTGGTGGAGGGGTGCTGGGCTGCAAAGAGAGAGAGGTTTCGGGCTATGCGGTTAACCGTTGGGGCATCAAACGACCTCCAAATGGAACGAAATTTGACGGGCGGTCTACCGGTGATATACCAAGGCCACTCGGTAAGTCTCGGCCCATTCCGAGAACGTTTTTCTCCCGCTCAAGAAACAAGGTCTGAGAGGTGCAACGGGTGCGTGTGGGGTGTCGGATCGCGAAACGGACAACGGGGAAAACCGGCGGAACCCGAACGGATGCAAGTTTTGAAAAACATGCACATGAAATGCAGATGATGACATGGCAAAATGCAACACGCAAGCAAATGACATGGCAACGACGGCGAATAACTGGAAGACGCCTGGCGCATCGAATCCGGGGCGTTACATCAATCCCTTCACGGCCACTTGCAAAAGTGAGATCTGATAGAGATGATAAGATAATATTTTTGGTATTTTTATGATGAAGATTAAAAGTAAATATTGCAAAGTAAAAATAGATTGGAAACTTATATGATGGAAAATAGACCCGGGGCCATAGGTTTCACTAGTGGCTTCTCTCAAGATAGCATAAGTATTACGGTGAGTGAACAAATTACTGTCGAGCAATTGATAGAATAGTGCATAGTTATGAGAATAGGCATGATCATGTATATAGGCATCACGTCTGCAACAAGTAGACCGACTCCTGCCTGCATCTACTACTATTACTCCACACATCGACCGCTATCCAGCATGCATCTAGAGTATTAAGTTCATAAGAACAGAGTAACGCATTAGGTAAGATGACATGATGTAGAGGGATAAACTCAAGAAATATGATATAAACCCTATCTTTTTATCCTCGATGGCAACAATACAATATGTGTCGTTTCCCCTTCTGTCACTGGGATCGAGCACCGCATGATTGAACCCAAAGCTAAGCACTTCTCCCATTGCAAGAAAGATCAATCTAGTAGGCCAAACCAAACTGATAATTCAAAGAGACTTGCAAAGATAACCAATCATACATAAAAGAATTCAGAGGAGATTCAAATATTGTTCATAGATAATCTTGATCATAAACCCACAATCCATCGGATCTCGACAAACACACCGCAAAAAGAGTTACATCGAATAGATCTCGAAGAAGATCGAGGAGAACTTTGTATTGAGATCCAAAGAAAGAGAAGAAGTCATCTAGCTAATAACTATGGACCCATAGGTCTGAGGTAAACTACTCACACATCATCGGAGAGGCTATGGTGTTGATGTAGAAGCCCTCCGTGATCGATTCCCCCTCCGGCAGAGTGCCGAAAAAGGCCCCAAGATGGGATCTCACGGGTACAGAAGGTTGCGGCGGTGGAAATAGGGTTTCGTGGTGCTCCCGGATGTTTTCGGGGTACGTGGATATATATAGGAGGAAGAAGTAGGTAGGTGGAGCTACGAGGGGCCCACGAGGGTGGGGGCGTGCCCAGGGGGGCAGGCGCGCCTCCCTGCCTCGTGGCCTCCTCGTTGATTTCTTGACGTCCACTCCAAGTCCTCTGGATCACGTTTGTTCCAAAAATAACTCTCCCGAAGGTTTCATTCCGTTTGGACTCCGTTTGATATTCCTTTTCTGCGAAACACTGAAATAGGCAAAAAACAACAATTTGCACTGGGCCTTGGGTTAGTCGGTTAGTCCCAAAAATAATATAGAAGTGTATAGTAAAGCCCATTAAACATCCAAAACAGAATATATAATAGCATGGAACAATCAAAATTATAGATACGTTGGAGACGTATCAAGCATCCCCAAGCTTAATTCCTGCTCGTCCTCGAGTAGGTAAATGATAAAAACAAATTTTTTGATGTGGAATGCTACCTAGCATATTTCTCAATGTAATTTTCTTTATTGTGGCATGAATGTTCAGATCCGAAAGATTCAAGACAAAAGTTTAATATTGACATAAAAATAATAATACTTCAAGCATACTAACAAAGCAATCATGTCTTCTCAAAATAACATGGCCAAAGAAAGTTATCCCTACAAAATCATATAGTCTGGCTATGCTCTATCTTCCCCACACAAAATATTCATATCATGTACGACCCCGGTTTTAGCCAAGCAATTGTTTCATACTTTTGATGTTCTCAAACTTTTTCAATCTTCACGCAATACATAAGCATGAGCCATGGATATAGCACTATATGTGGAATAGAATGGTGGTTGTGGAGAAGACAAAAAAGGAGAAGATAGTCTCACATCAACTAGGCGTATCAGTGGGCTATGGAGATGCCCATCAATAGATATCAATGCGAGTGAGTAGGGATTGCCATGCAATGAATGCACTAGAGCTATAAGTATATGAAAGCTCAACAAAAGAAACTAAGCAGGTGTGCATCCAACTCGCTTGCTCACGAAGACCTAGAGCATTTTGAGGAAGCCCATCATTGGAATATACAAGCCAAGTTCTATAATGTAAAATTCCCACTAGTATATGAAAGTGACAACATAGGAGACTCTCTATCATGAAGATCATGGTGCTACTTTGAAGCACAAGTGTGGTAAAAGGATAGTAACATTGTCCCTTCTCTCTTTTTCTCTCATTTTTTTGTTTTTTATTTGGGCCTTCTTCTCTTTATTTTATGGCCTCTTTTCCTTTTTTTAGTCCGGAGTCTCATCCCGACTTGTGGGGGAATCATAGGCTCCATCATCCTTTCCTCACTTGGGACAATGCTCTAATAATGATGATCATCACACTTTTATTTACTTACAACTCAAAAATTACAACTCAATACTTAGAACAAAATATGACTCTATGTGAATGCCTCCGGTGGGGTACCGGTATATGCAATGAATCAAGAGTGACATGTATGAAAGAATTATGAATGGTAGCTTTGCCACGAATACGATGTCAACTACATGATCATGCAAAGCAATACGACAATGATGGAGCGTGTCATAATAAACGGAACAGTGGTAAGTTGCATGGCAATATATCTCGGAATGGCTATGGAAATGCCATAATAGGTAGGTATGGTGGCTGTTTTGAGGAAGGTATATGGTGGGTGTATGATACCGGCGAAAGGTGCGCGGTATTAGAAAGGCTAGCAATGGTGGAAGGATGAGAGTGCGTATAATCCATGGACTCAAAATTAGTCATAAAGAACTCACATACTTATTGAAAAAATCTATTCATTATCGAAACGAAGTACTACGCGCATGCTCCTAGGGGGATAGATTGGTAGGAAAAGACCATCGCTCGTCCCCGACCGCCACTCATAAAGGAAGACAATCAATAAATAAATCATGCTCCGACTTCATCACATAACGATTCACCATACGTGCATGCTATGGGAATCACAAACTTTAGAACAAGTATTTCTCAAATTCATAACTACTCAGCTAGCATGACTCTAATATCACCATCTTCATATCTCAAAACAATCATAAAGAATCAAACTTCTCTTAGTATTCAATGCACTTATATGATAGTTTTTATTATATCCATCTTGGATGCCTATCATTTAGGACTAAAATTTGAACCAAAGCAAATTACCATGCTGTTCTAAAGGACTCTCAAAATAATATAAGTGAATCATGAGAGATCAATAATTTCTATAAAATATAACCACCACCGTGCTCTAAAAGATATAAGTGAAGCACTAGAGCAAAATTTTCTAGCTCAAAAGATATAAGTGAAGCACATAGAGTATTCTAATAAATTCCGAATCATGTGTGTCTCTCCCAAAAGGTGTGTAGAGCAAGGATGATTGTGGTGAACTAAAAATCAAAGACTCAAATCATACAAGACGCTCCAAGCAAAACACATATCATGTGGTGAATAAAAATATAGCTCCAAGTAAAGTTACCGATGGACGAAGACGAAAGAGGGGATGCCTTCCGGGGCATCCCCAAGTTTAGGCTTTTGGTTGTCCTTAGATTTTACCTTGGGGTGACTTGGTCATCCCCAAACTTAGGCTCTTTCCACTCCTTGTTCCATAATCCATCAAATCTTTACCCAAAAACTTGAGAACTTCACAACACAAAACTCAACAGAAAATCTCATGAGCTCCGTTAGTGAAAGAAAACAAACAACCACTTTAATGTACTGTAATTAACTCATTCTTTACTTGCATTGGTGTTAAACATACTGTATTCCAACTTCTCTATGGTTCACAACCTCCGATACTAGCCATAGATTCATCAAAATAAGCAAACAACACACAAAAAGAGAATCTGTCAAAAACAGAACAGTCTGTAGTAATCTGGATCTAACGCAAACTTCTGGAACTCGGAAAAATCTAACAAAATTGTACCGCCTAGATAATTTGTTTATTTAACTACTGCAATTGGAATCAGTATTTTATCACGTTCTGGTGATTTTTAACAATTGTTTTCGTGAGCAGAAAGTTTCTGACCTTTTCAGCAAGATCAAATAACCATCATCCAAGAAGATCCTATAGGTTTTACTTGGCACAAACACTAATTAAAACATAAAACCACATCTAACCAGAGGCTAGATAATTATTTATTATTAAACAGAACCAAAAAGCAAGAAACAAAAATAAAATTGGGTTGCCTCCCAACAAGCGCTATCGTTTAACGCCCATAGCTAGGCATTGATAATTTTAATGATGCTCACATCAAAGACAAGAATTAAAGCACAAAGAGTGCATCATAGAACACGTGATAAACACATCTAAGTATAACATACTTCCTATGCATAGGCATCTTATAGGCAAACAAATTATCAAGGCAAGCAAAAACTAGCATATGCAAGGAAGCGGAAAGAAACAATAGCAATCTCAACATAATGAGAGGTAAATTAGTAACATGAAAATGTCTACAACCATATTTTCCTCTCTCATAATAATTACATGTAGGATCATAGGAAAATTCAACAAAATAGCTATCACATAACATATTCTCAACACGATCCACATGCATGCGAAGTTGACACTCTTCCAAAATAGTGGGGTTATCATTAACTAAAGTCATGACCTCTCCAAACCCACTTTTATCAAAAACTTCATAAGATTGAACATTCTCCAAATATGTGGGATCTAAAGTTGACACTCTACCCACTTTCAATATTATTTCAAACATTATTATCAATCTCATATTCATCATGGGGCTTAAATAAATTTTCAAGATCATAAGAAGAATCTCCCCAATCATGATCATTGCAACAAGTAGTAGACATAGCAAAACTAGCATCCCCAAGCTTAGGGTTTTGCATATTATTAGCACAATTGACATCAAGAGAATTTATAGTAAAATCATTGCAATCATGCTTTTCATCAAAGGAACTATCAAGTATGGGTGCAATAGCAACGATCTCATTTTTAACATAAGGAACTATAGAAAATTCATCATCATAAATATTGGCATCATGGCCACAAGAATAGCAAGCATCATGTTCATCAAGGGATATTTAATCAAATCATCGGAATCATAATTATCTATAGATTCATGCATATCATTATTTTCTTCCAAAGCAACGGTCATTCTTTCAATAAATTCTTTGACAAAGACATTTATGAGCATAGTTTTCATAGCAATATTTAAGTATGTCAAAATTTTCAGATTCGTAGAGGGTAGTATCATACTTTTCAATCAAAGAAGCTGTAGCGACCAGACCTCAAACAGTCCAATCTCTGTGCATCAGTGTCATCCCTGGATCGGTAATGCTGACACACACAGTACTTGAAGGATTTATAACAGAGTAGCAATCACACACTTATTACATTGAATAGTCTCAAAAGAGAACTTATTACAATAGATATGGCTTAAGGGCATCTAAAAACAATAACAGCGGAAGGCTTGGAAGATAAAGTGAGTCCATCAACTCCAACGGCATCACTGAGTATAAGACCACGACCTATGGCACCTTACTCGTCGTTTGAAAAGTCTGCAACATGAACGTTGCAGCCCGAAAATGGGTCAGCACATGGAATATGCTGGCAATGTAACACATAGAGAGTAATGAACAGAATAATGCTATCACTACATGCAATTTTGGCTGGTGGAAAGCTCTATGGTTACAGTTTTGCGAAAAGCCAATTTCTCCCTACAACAAAGGAATAAATTTTATTTAACTATCATGGTGGTTGTTAAACATTGAGAAGGTTCCTCCAACTAAATCCCAATTAAGAACGTGATTAACCCAATCAAATTATAATTAAGTAACATGATGAGATCCACATGATAATCCAAGAACTAGATACTCAAGATGTCCATAACCGGGGACACGGCTAACCATGATTAGTTTGTACACTCTGCAGAGGTTTGCGCACTTTTCCCCACAAGACTCAATCTCCTCCGTTTGATTTCTCGCACTACATGATGTTTGAGAAACGGATGACCGAGACACAGTCTTTCAGAAACAATAACTCTTTACTCTGGGTGGACAGTCACACCTACTTCCCCCTACATCTGCTAGGCCACCACTGAAAGAGGTCTTGCAACTTACTCAGCTATGCTAGAGCCCATAATAGCTTGTGGCTGCACACGGAAGTTTCTAGCATGAACAATCTTATGATCCCTTTGAGTCTGGGTGGCGGTCCATAGGATAATCACACGGAACCCCGGTATTTCCAAAAATACAGGCAACACTGGGTTCTCCAGGTGCCTCAATCCACCCAGTTTTTTATTTAAGTAGCCACCTTAAGTTGAACCATTAATTAACAATCTCACATCTGTCGTGCAAATTCACTCAAACCCAATCCACGTCTACGAGCATAGCATAGCAATATAAGCAACGTAGAAGTAACTCCCAAAGGTTTGATAATAAATAGGGCAATAGGTACTACCTCATCTACTTCCCAAAACCCACATATTAATTAGATCCTAATCATGCAATTGTTTGAGGATTGATCTAATGCAATAAAACTGGGTAGTAAAGAGGTATGATCAAAGTGTTACTTGCCTTGCTGATGATCCGTGAAACCTAGAGACTCGTAGTAGCATGCTTCGCACTCCGGGTACTCTATCGCAAACAAACAATGACATACATAAGCAATCAAGCAAAGATGCACGGGTAAAACTCAAATAAGAGATCTAACCAGAAAGTTCAACTTAAGAACTCCGGTTTGCAAAAAGAAACAATTCAAACGAAGCAACGAAACTCAAACTGCGAAAGAAACAAGAACCGTTTACTAATCTGGACTAAATTCAAATTTTACAGTAGCAAAAACTTGTTTGAGTTGGTTAAACAGAAAGAGGGTTTCGAGACGAAACTCTAGGCGCTTGAATCGCCTGATTCCGATAAACGAGCGAAAAGTTATACTAAAACGAAAATCGGATCAGAAATCGCGATCGAAAATAATTGCTAAAAATCCGAGAAAAAAAACTGACGAACAGGCTAATGAACGAACGTTCGCTGTCTGTGGCTAAACGGTGAAAACCGTTCGTTAAAAAGAACGTGCGGACGAATGTCCGCAAAATAACTAAACCGAGAAAACCGACGAACCGAAACTTAAAAAAAACCGGATCTAGGGTTTCGTAAAAAAACGACCGGTTTTCCCGAGAAAACCGACGGCGGCCGCGGCTACCTCGGCGGGCGAGATGGCGGCGGCGGGCGGCAGGGG
>NC_057799.1:557465404-557487366 GCF_018294505.1 Triticum aestivum
TCCGGCGGCGAGGCGACAGGGCGGCGGCGTCGGCGGCGCTGGTTAGGGTTAGGGTTTCGGGCGCTGGTGGGCTGCGGGGCACCGGGGCGGCGGCTTATAAAGGGCCGGCCCGAGGTCTCCTGGCCGGGTACGGCCCGAAGTCGGTTTGACTTTTTTTTTTAAATAATTCTGGCGTGCAGAAAAAGAAAGAAAAGAAATACTAAATGGACTCCAAAAATCCTGAAATAAATTTTCCCCGTCCTCTAAAACTAAGCCGGACAAGATGAACATTTATTTGGGCCTAAAATGCAACTTTGAAAAACGCATATTTTTCCTAGGCAAATAAAATAGCAATAAAATCCGAACAAAATCAAATATTTGTTTTTAATATTTTCCTCCAATATTTCATTTTTTTGGAGAAGTCATATTATCCCCTCTCATATATTTTGAATATGAAATATTTTCGGAGAGAAAAATAATTAAAACAAATGATCCTCGTTTCGATATTTGATAAAACTCAAATATGAAAATCATGAAATCCCCAACTCTCTCCATGGGTCCTTGAGTTGCTTAGAATTTTGAGGATCGCAAAACGAAATGCAATAAAATATGATATGCATGATGATCTAATGTATAACATTCCAAATTGAAAATTTGGGATGTTACAAACCTTCCCCCCTTAAGATGAATCTCGCCCTCGAGATTCGGGTTGGCTAGAAAATAGGTGAGGGTGGTCCTTCCGTAGGTCTTCCTCTCGTTCCCAAGTGGCTTCATCTTCGGTATGGTGGCTCCACTGAACTTTCCAAAACTTGATGACCTTGCTGTGTGTGACTCAGCTGGCAAACTCGAGAATCTTAACTGGTTTCTCCTCGTAGGTCAGATCGCTATCCAACTGAATCGCTTCCAGTGGCACTGTATCTCTCAGAGGAATATCAGCCATCTCTGCGTGGCACTTCTTCAACTGGGAAACGTGGAACACATCATGAACTCCTGACAATCCTTCAGGCAATTCCAGCTTGTAAGCAACTTCTCCCATACGTTCCAAAACTTTGTATGGTCCCACAAAACGTGGTGCTAACTTTCCCTTAACTCCAAAATGCTTAACTCCTCGAAGTGGGGACACATGAAGATAAACTCTGTCGCCGACTTCGTAAACTGTCTCCTTGCATTTAGAATCTGCATAGCTCTTCTGTCTAGACTGGGCTACCTTGAGTCTATCGCGAATCAACTTAACCTTCTCTTTAGACTCTTTAATCAAATCTGGTCCAAACAACTGACGGTCTCCAACTTCATCCCACAACAACGGTGTCCTGCACCTCCTTCCGTACAGAGCTTCGAAAGGGGCCATCTTCAAACTGGATTGGTAGCTATTGTTGTAAGAAAACTCTGCATACGGTAAATTGTCATCCCAACTGGATCCATAATCTAGCGCACAAGCTCTCAGCATGTCCTCCAAAATCTGATTGACTCTCTCGGTCTGTTCGTCTGTCTGTGGATGAAAGGTTGTACTGAACTCTAGCCTGGTACCCAAAGTCTCGTGTAACTGATTCCAGAACTTTGAGGTAAACTGGGTTCCTCTATCTGATACTATAGTCCTCGGAACTCCATGCAGACATACGATCCTGGTCATGTATATCTTTGCCAACTTAGCACTAGTATAAGTGGTCTTTACTGGGATGAAATGAGCTACCTTCGTCAAACGATCGACTACAACCCATATCGAGTCATAGCCTGAACGAGTCCTAGGCAATCCCGTGATAAAATCCATGCCTAGCTTATCCCATTTCCATTTGGGTATCGGCAATGGCTGTAGCAATCCTGCTGGCTTCTGATGCCCTGCCTTCACTCTCTGACATACATCACAAACTGCTACATACTCCGCAATATCCTTCTTCATTCCGGTCCACCAGAAACTGTCCTTCAAATCCAGATACATCTTGGTTTTCCTGGGTGAATCGAATACGGCAAATCATGGGCCTCCTGCAGAATCAACTTCCTAATCTCCTGATCATTGGGCACATATACGCGGTCCTCAAACCATAAGGTATCGTGCTCATCCTCACGAAATCCCTTGGCTTTTCCTTTGCTCATCCTTTCCTTTATCTCGGCAATCTCCTTGTCTGTCTTCTGTGCTTCTCTGATCTTATCCATTAAGGTAGACTGAATCTCCAATGCTGCTACATAGCCTCTCGAAGCTATCTCCAAACATAGTTCACGAAGATCCTCTGCTAACTCCTTGGGTAACTCTCCAGTCATGAGTGTGTTGACATGGCTCTTGCGGCTCAACGCATCGGCTACTACGTTAGCCTTCCCTGGGTGATAATGCAATCTCATATCATAATCCTTGATGAGCTCCAACCATCTCCTTTGTCTGAGATTCAACTCCTTCTGCGTGAACATATACTTCAAACTCTTGTGATCTGTGTACACCTCACAATGGTTTCTGATGTGAAAATGTCTCCATGTCTTCAACGCATGCACTACGGCTGCTAACTCCAAATCGTGTGTAGCATAATCCAACTCATGGGGTTTAAGCTGTCGTGAGGCATAGGAAACAACTCTTCCCTCCTGCATAAGCACCGCTCCAAGTCCTCGACGAGAAGCATCGTAATACACCTCATAATCCTTGCGTTGATCTGGCAGAATCAACACTGGCGCTGTAACTAAACATTTCTTCAACTCCTGGAAACTAGCCTCACATTCCTCAGTCCAATTGAACTTGGTGTCCTTCTTCAACAACTCCGTCATAGGCTTTGCAATCTTCGAGAAATTCTCAATGAACCTCCGGTAGTAACCCGCGAGTCCAAGAAAACTCCGGATTTCTCCAACTGACGTGGGTGCTTCCCAATTTGTCACAGTGATAACCTTGGTGGGGTCTACTGCTATTCCTTCTCCGGATATAACATGTCCGAGGAATCCAACTTCCTTTAACCAAAACTCGCACTTGCTGAACTTGGCATATAACTGATGTTCTCTGAGCTTTCCAAGTACCAAACGCAAATGCTCCTTATGCTCCTCTTCATTCTTCGAGTAGACTAATATGTCATCAATGAACACTACGACGAACTTATCCAAAAACTCCATAAACACTTTGTTCATCATGTTCATGAAATAGGCAGGTGCGTTAGTCAGGCCAAATGACATAATGGTATACTCATATAGCCCATACCTTGTGGTAAAAGCTGTCTTAGGTATATCCTGCTCTCGAATCTTCAGCTGGTGGTATCCTGATCGCAAATCGATCTTGGAAAATACTTTAGCTCCTTGTAGTTGGTCAAACAGATCATTGATCATCGGCAGTGGGTACTTGTTCTTGATTGTTACTTCATTCAATCCACGATAATCAACAACCATCCTCAATGATCCATCTTTCTTCTCCACGAGAAGTACTGGTGAACCCCAAGGTGACGAACTTGGGCAAATATATCCTTTATCTAGTAACTCCTTAATCTGCTTCTTAATTTCCTCCAAATCCTTTGCGGGCATCCTGTACGGTCTCTTAGATATTGGCCCTGTGCCTGGCAAAAGCTCAATCAAAAACTCAATGTCTCTATCAGGTGGCATGCCTGGCAACTCTTCTGGAAATACATCAGGGAATTCCTTCACCACTGGTACTTCCTCCTGTACAACTCCTGATAAGGAATTCACTTGAGTCCTCTTCGGCACATGCCGGGATACATACTTAATCCTTCTTCCTTCTGGGGTGGTAAGCAAAATCGTCTTGCTGGCGCAATCGATGTTTCCTCCATACATCGATAGCCAATCCATACCCAAAATCACATCCAAACATTACGACTCCAAAATTATCAAGTCTGAGGGGAAAACATGCCTACCAATGGCCAATGGCATCTGAAAACATCCTTCGCTTGCCATATACTCCGCTCCTGGTGAGCTTACTAACATAGGTGTTCTAAGAACTTTGGTGGGCAACTTATACTTATCCACAAATCCCCTTGATATGTATGAATGCGATGCACCAGTATCGAAAAGAACGATTGCAGTAAATGACTTAACCAAAAACTTACCTATTACCGCATTAGGCTGGGCTTCTACCTCCTCCACGTTGACGTGGTTCACTTGTCCCCTGTTGAAAGGGTTTGGCTTCTTCCCAGAGCTTCCATTGCTATTTCCATTCTTTGCTTCCGGACAATCAGTGGCATAATGTCCAGTCTTCTGGCACTTGTAGCAGGTAATGTGGCTCAGATCCCTCTTGGCTGGAGTTGATGGGTTGGAACGGTTCTGCCAGTTGCTCCCTCCGTTACCATTCCCATTCCTGGGGCCACTATGATTGTGCGAACTCCCTCCATTGTGATTGTGACCTCCATGGTTATGTTGAAGGTGTCCTCCTGAGTTCGGGGTAAAACGAGGCTTCTGATGAGCTCCAGTACTATACTTTCCTTGTCCATACTTCCTCTTGCGGCTCTCAATCTGCTGCTGCTTCCCTTCAATCATGAGAGCTCTATCTACCAACTCCTGGTAGTTGTTGAAGGTTGCCACCATCAACTGCATGCTCAGCTCATCATTCAGTCCTTCCAGAAACTTCTCCTGCTTAGCTGCATCCATAGCAACATCATCTGGGGCATAACGTGCTAACTTACTAAAATCTTCCACGTACTGGCCAACGGTACGTCCTCCTTGGCGCAAGTTGCGAAACTCACGCTTCTTCATGGCCATAGCTCCTGCTGAAACATGGGCAGTATGGAAAGCTTGCTGAAACTGGTCCCATGTGACAGTGTCGATGGGGTGAGTGGCTGTGTAATTCTCCCACCATGATGCTGCGGGTCCATCAAGCTGATGTGCGGCAAAACGCACTCTCTCCGCATCTGTGCATCCTGTAGTGGTCAGCTCCCTTCCAACCTTGCGGAGCCAATCATCTGCAACAATCGGCTCGGTGCTGCTGGAAAACACCGGTGGATTCAGCCTTAAGAAACGGGCTAAGTGATCAACAGGTGGTGGTGGTGGGTTGTTGTTATTCTTGTTGTTGTTGTTGTTGTTGCTACCTTGGTTCTGAACTAACACTTGCATCAGGGCATTCTGCTGCTAAATCAACTGAGTGATCTCCGGTGGAAAAACAAATCCGGTGTCGCGTCTCGAAGGGATCTGATGGGTTTAGAAGAGATGAGATAATAGAATAGAATGAGATCTAGAGGGAAAACACTACCCATATGCACATGAGACAAACACAATCATATCACTCCAATCAATTTCAAACAAGGCATACAATCGATCTAACTATCGTTACGAAAGAGCTCAGACTATACTATATACATGGGGGAAATACTACTACTGATATGGTGGTCTACTAGAAATTTTGATCAGTCGAAGACTCCATGATATCTGCTCCAGCTTCATCCTCCAAATCATCATCACTGGGGTCCGAGTCGGTGTCGTCGATGATGATGTAGTTCTCCGGGCAAGTAGAACCGTCGTCTTCTCCTCCTGGTGCTGGGTCTCCCATGAATACTCCGATCTTCTTTATCAGGTCGTCATTCTTCTCCAACAATGTTGCGATTTACTCCTCATATCCATCGCGCGTAGACTTGAGTTCTTCTTCAAGCTCCGTTGTCGGGTGGTTGGTGCGACATATGCCAAGGGATGGCTTATCATTGTGGGAGCCAATAAAACGTCGCCGGTGCCTGGAAACGGGATGAGGCGAAGACATGCACGCCGGCGAATCTTACCCAGGTTCGGGGCTCTCCGAGGAGATAACACCCCTAGTCCTGCTCTGCGGGGTCTCCGCATGATCACTAGATCGATAAAGAGTAGATACAATCGCTCCTAGAGCTGTTGGGATCAAGGGAGAAGAAGAACAAGGCTAGCTCTTGCTTCTCTCTATCTATGGTGCGTGTGTGTGTGCTATGCTTGGAAGCAAAACATGCAGAGGTGCGAACCCTTTGCATGGGTGCTCCGGGGGGTTTATATAGCCCTACCCCCCGGGGGTACAATGGTAATCCGACTGGGAACTGGCCCCAGCCGTCAGTGTCTACGTCTGCCGGCTCCTCCGCCGGCTGCTGGGTCCCGCCGGCTGGTGGGTCCCGCCGGCTGCCGGCTACTCGGTCGACAGGCCGGCCCCACCGCCTAGGGTCTTGTCGGCGGCTGCTTACTGTAGCCGCGCCTCTGATGACGAGGGCTTTGTCAAGGTAAGCGTGGCTACAGTGATCCGCATCGGGGGCTATCACTGTAGCCTCACCTCGTCTTGTCTCCTTAATGGGGCTCCTGCTTCGAGGAAGGGAGTCGCCGGCTTCTGGAGGCCGGCTATGCTCCTGGCCGACTAGGAAAAGCCGGGCCGCCTTCACGCCTCTCTCTGGCTGAAGGGGCCCGCAGTCCTTGGGCCGTACAGGAGTGGGTCGTGGATGACGTCGTAGCTGGCGTGGCTACAGTGCCCGGCCGCACGGGGGACATCCCCCCGTACGGCCTCCTGTAGCCATGCCCGCCTCGGGCTTAGGGGGTCGTGGGCCGCACTGTGGCCACACCCCGTCATGTCGCCATTATGTAGGAGTGGTTGTGGTCTTGGCCGGCTTCTAGGAGTCGGCGTCCTTCTTGTCCGGCTTCTTGGAGTCGGTGAGGCTGGGTCGCCTTCCGGGAGTCGGCTTTAGTGGTAGCCGGCCGGGGAAGGCGGCCCAAATGCTTGGAGTGCTTGAAGGCCCAAAGGCCTGATAAATTTTCTAAAGAGCCAGGGGTAGTCGGTGAGGCTACCCGTGGCCAATTACTCCGACAGTAGTCCCCGAAGCTGATTGGGCTTCGAGGTGAAGTGGGGTTCGAGAAGCTCGATCAGCTTCCTATCGTGACAAGCCGGCAGCTAGGAGCCGGCCTCGGTGCAGGCGCGCCGCCCTTAGTCGAATTCTTCTGGAGTCGGGGGGCGGGAACCCGCAGGCTCGCGCACCGGGCCGCGGGCCGGCCTCGGGCCGTTGGCGTGCCACGTGGCCGGAAAGCCTGCCAGCCCACGCGCGTGACGGGACATCGCCACAGGGAGGGGGCCCGCCACGTCCGCGCCCCGGCCCAGGCGCGGATCCTTTGTATTCCGAAACCGCCCGCACGATCCGTGCGGCAGTTTCGGCTCGCACTTACGCGTAATAAACGCGAGACGTGGGGGGAGTGGGCGCAGTTAATCCCACGTCTCCCCCCACGTCCGGCCTCTTCGGCCGCGTGAGGCTATAAGTTGGGGGAGGTGGAGGGCGGCAGACCCTCGCACGCTCCTCCTACTCCCTTCGTCTTCTCGCCTTGCTTGTTCTTGCGCCAGCGCCTCGCCGCCGCGCTCTTCCTCCGCACGCTTCTCCGCCGCCGTGCCAGCTTCCGCTATGCCTCCCCATGTTGAGCAGCTTGGCGGGGATTGGGATGGCTCCATTGTCCACCAAGACCACATCGACTTCCTCCGCGACACCTGGCGTCTGCCCAGCAAGGACAAAGTGGAGGTCCGCCTCGCGCCGGAGAAGGAGGTCAGGCCGGCGCCGCAGGAGGGCGAGCGGGTGGTCTTCCGCTCGCACTTCCTGCGCGGCTTCGGTCTGCCAGTGAGCGCTTTCTTCCGCTCCTGGCTGGACTTCTATCAACTCCAGCTGCATCACCTCACCCCCAACGCGGTGGTGCTGCTGTCGGCCTTCGTCACCCTGTGCGAGGGCTATCTCGGCGTCCTCCCCACCCTCGAGCTCTGGGGGGAGTTCTTCCAGTCGAAGCTGGGCACGCGTGTGAGGGGCGTGCCGGCTCAGACCGGCGCCTTCATCGCGTCGCGGAGATCAGGCGCCGACAACCCCTTCCCGGTCATCACGCTGATCCAATCGGTGAAGAAGTGGCAGAAGTCATACTTCTACGTGCGGAACATCGCTCCCCGAGGCGACTACCTCAACCTGCCGGCTTACGTAGCCGGCCCACCGGCGGGGAGGCTGCCCCAGTGGTCCTTCCGGGCGGTAACGCTGTCGCCGGGAGGAAACGCCGCCATCGCCCGCCTGCGGGTGATGGTCCAGTCGGAGGGCCTGACGGGGCCCGACCTTCTGGCCGCGTTCGTCATGCGCCGGGTCCTCCCGCTCCAGAGCCGGCCTCATCTAATCTGTCAGATGAGCGGCCAGCTCGATCCGAGCCGGATGTGCACCAAGGAGATGCCGCAGGCCGACGCGGCCGACATGGTGAACTACCTCGCCAACTGCCAGCTTCCCGACGACTGGCAATTCGGCAAGGAGCCATACAGCCGCGCTAATCCTCCGCCTACAGTACGCTCCCTTTCTCTTTTTCTCTTTCTCTCTCTCAGCTTTGTCGCCGAGTTCCTCCGGGCCGACTCTAACTCCGTCGGCTCGCTCTTTTTGACAGAGTCTTCTGCTTCGACCGGCCGGCGGGGCGGACGCGGAGCGCCGTTTCGTCCCCGACCGGACCGAGCACGACCAGGAGGACCCCGACCTGGGGGCAGTCCATATGGAGGACGCCACCGAGCCGGCTGGCGGTGAAGCAGGCGGCGCCGGGCTCTCCGCTACCTTTGAGGACTGGCCGGACGAGGGCGAAGCCGAAGCCGTCCCGCATCGCCAGCCGGCATCCGGACGCGGCGCGGGCTCCTCCGGCGCGCAGCCTGCTCGGGGTAGAGGCCAGAAACGTCGCGCCACCCAGGGCATGTTCGGTAGCCGGACGAAGAAGCCCAGGGGTGGGGCGGCGGGCACCAGGCGGGAAGAGGCGGCCACGAAGGCGGCTCGCTTCCGCAAAGTGGTGAAGCAGCCGCAGGCTGTGTCAGCGTAAGCTTTCTCTCTTTCTGTGTATTCTCCTTCTTTCTTTTCTTGGGTGGTTTTCTGAACCTTTGTCTTCTTTTTCAATGATCAGAGCTCCACTGTCGCTCGAGCGGGCGGCTGCCGGCTCCGTTGTCGAGTCGCCAGGGGGCTTTGGGAGCACCACCCGCCGCGTAGATCCCCGTGCCGCCCTCCTGGAGGCGACGGAAAGGAACGCGCGGGAGGTGCGGGAGGAGCAGGAAGCGCGGGAGGCGGAGGCACGGAGGGCAGCCGCCGCCCAGGCAGCTCGGGAGGAGGAGGCGGCGAAGGCGCTGGCCGAGGCCGCAGCCAAGGCCCAGGCAGAGGCCGAGGCTGAAGCGGCGGCAGGGGAGGCCTTGATGGTCACCCCCCTGCGCACCATGGCGCCCGGGGGCGCGGATCCCTCGCCAGGGGGAGCCAGTGGTTCCCAGCCGGATCTGGGAGGGAGCGGCGACGACGTCATCTTCTTGAGGGAGGCGCCGGGGCCGACTCCTCCGACTGGGGCGGCCCAAGGCGGCCAGACTGAGCCTGCGCCCACACAGTCGGCGGAAGGCGAGCCGGCCGCGGGAGCTGAGGTGGCGGTCCGGGTTCCGCCAAGCCGACGCGCAGGGAAGGCTGCGTCGGAGCCGCAGAAAGCGGCGTCGGAGCCACGGCCGGCCGTGGGCTCCAGCTCGTCGGCCCGAGACGTGGAGGCGGCCGGCGCTACCTCAGGGTGGACGCCAGGCGGAGGGACAGCCGTGGTGAACATCGTTGCACAAGACGTCCGGACCCGGCTTCAGGGCCAAGCCGCGGCGCTGAGGCAGTTCACCGACGAATTCCTCGCCACGCGGGCTGCCATCCGGGTTAGTATTCTCATCTTCTTCTTGATTTCTCTCGTGGGGGCGCGTCAGCGCACCCACTGGGTGTAGTCCCCGAGATTTGGGCCGACTGCTGAGCAGTCGGCTCGGATCTTCCTTGATGATTTCTCATCGTTGCTTTTGTTCTTGCGTCGGTCTTCTGTCCATCTTGCAGGACTATCACAACCTCCGAGCGGCCGCTTTCAACTCCCAGGCTCGGGAGCTGACGCAGAAGACCGCCAACCTCACTGAAAGCCGAGGTATGTGACTTGATCTTTATCTCATGTGGGGGCGCGTCAGCGCACCCACTGGGTGTAGTCCCCGAGATTCGGGCCGACTGCTGAGCAGTCGGCTCGGATCTTCCTTGATGATTTCTCATCGTTCTTCTTGTTCTTCTATCTCTGCAGCGGCCAACGCCAGTCTGAGGGCACAGCTGGGGGAGTCCCAGACTGCTCTTCGTGCCTTGGTGCAGGAGCGCGACCGCCTGGTCAAGAAGCTGGCCGACCAGGAGGAAAGCCACAAGGCTGCGCTGAAGGCTGCGCAGGATCGCGAAGCCACCCTCCAGGCCGAGTTCGAGACGGAGGCGGCCGGCTGGGACGAGGCCAGGCAGACTCTGGTCTCCGGCTATGGCCAGATTGAGGATCTGGTTGACGGTAAGTCATCTACCCCTTTGTCTTTTCTTGCCATCTGCCATTTCGACTTGCTTTTCTAATTTGGGGTTCTTCTTTTCTTTTCTTCTTCGCGCAGAGTACTTCCCCGGCTATTCCACTGCCGCCAACCAGGCCATCGAAGCTCGTCGCCAGGCGAAGAGGCAAGCTGGCTTCGAGATCTCGCCGACCGCCGGCCGCTCGCTGGAGGAGCAGCTCCTGGCGATCCAGGCTCGTATCCAGCCGGCTCACAGGCTGCTCCGCCAGCTTTAGCGTGCCGGGTCGCAGGTCTTGGCCGCCCTCTAGCCCGGCCAAGTGATCCCGCGCACTCCCAGTCGGACCGCCGACTGGCTGGAGGTGGCCGTCGGCCGCTTCGAGGCTTGGAAGGCGTCAGCGGCTCGCTCCGGAGCCGGGCGGGCACTGGAGTTCGTCAAGGCCTGGTACCCAGGCCTGAATCTGGACCAGCTGGCTACCTGGCGGCAGCAAGCCGACGCGGAGCTGGAGCCGGCGCGGCCGGCCATCATTCGGCGGGCTTGGGCGATCGCCGAGTATACCGACACCAACGTCTTCGCCCCCGAGGTGGACGACAATGGAGTCGCCCAGCCAGAAGATTGGTTCGGGCTGGACCCGGCGCATGGCGAGGACTCGGCGGAGGAGATCGACTCCAGCGACGAGGGCGAGGAGGAGGAGGAGGAGGAAGGTGAAGACGCCGAGCCGGCTGGTGGAGAAGCCGACCAGCCTGACCGCGCCTCCAGCACTACGCCGCGTGTGAGTGCGTCTCCTGCCGCGGGAGGTGGTCAGGCCGGGATCAACTAGGCGGCTACTCCTTCAGCCGGCGAGCTGCCTTCACCGATCAGCTCGGCCTCCAAGTCGCACCTTAGTCTTCGTTCTTTTGTTTTCCTGTCTTGTTGCTTTTGAACAATGTTTGGTTAAGTCTGCACAATTCCACCCACTGGGTGTATTGAAACTCAAGTCTGTTGCCAGCCTTTAGGCGGCTTTATGTATATAAGTTATGCAATCGGCTTTTCCTTGTACTTTCGCTTTTTGTCCTTCTGCTTTTTTCCTTTGCCGCCCTCCCTTGGTTGCCGCCTCCCTAGTCAACAGTTGCTCTGCAATCTGTAGCCGGGGAGTGCCTGGCCGATTGGGGAGGGGGAAGTACTTTTAGCTCTTCTGGACTTAAGCTAAGTTTTTTAGGAAGCCGGCCAGCCGGCTGCAGTGACAGCCGGCAGGCGTATGTCGAGGCCGTCTCTTTGCTATATAGGTTAGTTGTTCCTTAGCCATTTTTCGTGTGGGCGTCTTTTCTGTCTTTCCTCTTGCTAGTCGGACAGTCAGTTCCTTGAGCTGCGACTTTCAACAAGGGAGGACTTGGGAGCCGGCACACTACTTTGCTGACTTCGGGAGGAACTTAGAATATAGCTCAAGGCGGCCAGTCCCCGGGCCGACTAGTCGGACCCGGTGCCGGACAAGAGTTCAAAATGTAACAATACATTCATGGAAATGACACTCGTCATTCATAGATAAATAAAAGGCAGTCCCCGAGTACTGTTCGGGGGGCCTGTTGGTTTGTAACTTAATACAAAAGGGTTAGCGTGATACATACTGCTTTTCAGCTGTAAAATCGTCTTAGGAGGTTTGCGTTCCATGGTCGCTCCGACTCCTTGCCGGAGTCGTCTCGCTTGCGTGCTCTTGGCTTTTGCGCGTCGATCAAGTAGTAGGAGTTGTTGCCGAGTGCCTTGCTGACGACGAAGGGGCCTTCCCAAGGGGCCGAGAGCTTGTGCTGGCCGGCTGTTCGCTGGATCAGCCGGAGCACAAGGTCGCCTTCTTGGAAGGATCTTGGCTTTACCTTGCGGTTGTAGTAGCGGCGCAGGCCTTGCTGGTAGATGGCGGACCGGCTGAGGGCTAACAGCCGGCCTTCTTCCAGTAGGTCGACGCCGTCTTCTCTTGCTTCTTTGGCTTCCTCCTCCGTGTACATGGTGATCCGAGGCGAGTCGAACTCGATGTCTGTTGGGATGACAGCCTCGGCACCGTACACAAGGAAGAATGGAGTGAAGCCGGTTGACTTGTTGGGTGTAGTTCGCAGACTTCAGAGGACAGCCGGCAGCTCTTCGAGCCAGCAGCTGGTCGATCGCTCCAGTGGTACAACCAATCGGGGCTTGATGCCGGAGAGGATAAGTCCATTTGCTCGCTCGACTTGGCCGTTTGACTGCGGGTGGGCAACAGACGCTAAGTCCAGTCGGATGCCCTGTGTCGCGCAGAAACGTGCCAGTGCGCCTTTGGCGAAGTTCGTGCCGTTGTCGGTGATGATGCTGTGCGGCACGCCGTACCGAGTAGTGATGTCGGTGATGAATGTCACGGTAGTCGGCCCGTTCAGCTTCTTAATCGGCTTTGCTTCGATCCACTTCGTGAACTTGTCCACAGCAATGAGTAGATGTGTCAAGCCACCGCGGGCCGTCTTGAAAGGGCCCACCATGTCTAGTCCCCAGACGGCAAAAGGCCAGGTGAGGGGAATGGTCTTGAGGGCAGAAGCCGGCAGGTGTTGTTTGGAACTGAAGACTTGACATCCTCTGCAGGTCTTGACTATTTCTTTAGCATCCTCCAAGGCAGTCGGCCAGAAGAACCCATGGCGGAAAGCCTTGGCCACGAGGGATCTTGAGGCGGCATGATGGCCGCATTCGCCTTGGTGGATGTCTTTGAGGATTGCTACTCCTTTTTCTGGCTCGACGCAACGGTGGAAGATTCCAGTGACGCTGCGCTTCACAAGCTCCTGTTGATTATTGTGTATGCTGCGGCTCGTCGTCGCACTAGTCTTGCTGCGATCTCATCAGCCGGCAGCTCTCTGCTGACTAGGAACTTGAGGATGGGCTGGGCCCATGAGGGAGCTGTGACTTCTTCTGCTGTTAACGTAGCCACCATGACTCGGGTGGGTGGGTTGGGTGTTGCGTTGGAGTCGTCCACCGCTTCTTGTGTCGTTGCAGTCCCCGGGCCGACTGCTGCAGTCCCCGGGCCGACTGCTGCAGTCCCCGGGCCGGGTTCTGAAGTCCCTGGGCCGGGTGCGACTACGTCAGTCCCTGGGGCAGTCGTCGAAGTCCCCGCGCCGCCTGCGGGATTTCTTGAGCCGGATCCGGCTGTTTCTGGCGCAGGCGGTACGAAGATGGAATCCGACTCTGGAGACGGCTTGATGGACGGCTTGAGGAGGCGCTGGAGGGAGACGCCAGTCAGTATGGCTTGTCGGGTGGAGCCGACCCGTGCTAGGGCATCTGCTTGGTCGTTGTCGGCCCTTGGCACGTGAAGGAACTCGCACCCTTCGAAGTATCCGCTCATCTGCTGGACGAGGAATCGGTAGCTTGCCATGTTTGCGTCCTTGGCGTCCCAGTCGCCAGATGATTGCTGGACCACTAAGTCCGAGTCGCCGTAGCACAAGATCCGGCGTATGCCGAGTTCTTTGGCTAGCCGGAGCCCATGTACGAGCGCCTCGTACTCGGCCACGTTGTTGGAGGCGGCGAAGTGGATCTGCAGTGTGTACTTGAGCTTGTCGCCCTTGGGAGAGGTGAGGACGATGCCGGCTCCCAAGCCAGCGCGCATCTTGGACCCGTTAAAGTGCATCCGCCAATGGGTGGAGTCGGGAGCCGGCGGTAAGTACTGGGTCTCGGCCCAGTCGACGAGGAAGTCGGCCAATGCTTGCGACTTGATGGCGGTGCGGGGTTGATAGAAGATCGTGTAGGGCGCCAAGGCAATGGCCCATTTGGCCACCCGGCCGGATGCATCCCTGCTGCCTATGATCTCGGCGAGCGGGGCGGTGCACACGACCGTGATGGGGTGCTCTTGGAAGTAGGGCTTCAATTTCTTGGCAGCGAAGTATACCCCATAGCACATCTTCTGATAGTGCGGGTAGTTTTGCGTTGAGCTGGACAGTACTTCGCTGAGATAGTAGACCGGCCTCTGGACCAGCTGGGCTCGGCCTTCCTCCGGGCGCTGGACCACAACAACAGTGCTGACGACTCGGCTTGTCGCGACGATGTAGAGGAGCATGGGCTCCTTCTCAGTCGGCGCGGCCCGGACAGGCGGAGTGGTCAACATTTTCTTCAACTCGTGGAAGGCTTGGTCGGCTTGATCATTCCACTCAAAGTGAGTGGACTTCTTCATGAGTCGGTACAGGGGGAGGGCCTTCTCTCCTAGTCGGCTGATAAAACGGTTCAGGGAGGCTAAGTAGCCAGTGAACTTCTGCACATCTCGCAGCTTGGTGGGAATCTCCATCCTCTCGATGGCTTTGATCTTGACAGGGTTGCACTCAATGCCGCGTTCGGAGACCAGGAAGCCTAGCAGCTGGCCGGCTGGTACTCCGAACACGCACTTCTCGGGGTTGAGCTTGATCTGGAATCGGCGCAAGTTGGCAAATGTTTCCTTCAGGTCTTCCAGCAAGGTACCGCGCTTCTCTGTCTTCACCACAATGTCGTCTACATAGACGTGGGCATTTCTGCCAAGTTGTTTCAAGAGACATTTCTGCATGCAACGCTGAAAGGTGGCACTGGCGTTTCTCTAGCCGAATGTCATTGTCAGGTAGCAGAAAGCTCCAAAGGGTGTGATGAAGGCAGTCTTCAGGCGGTCAGCCGGGTCCAACTTGATCTGATGATACCCTGAGTATGCATCCAAAAAACACAACAGCTCGCATCCGGCTGTGGAGTCTATCACTTGGTCAATCCGTGGCAAAGCAAACGGATCCTTTGGGCAGGCCTTGTTCAAGCTCGTGTAGTCTATACACATGCGCCACTTGTTATTCTTCTTCAAAACCAGAACTGGATTGGCAAGCCATTCTGGAAAGAACACTTCCATGATGAAGCCGGCTGCAAGGAGCCGGGCTATCTCTTCTCCCATGATTCTTCGCTTCTCTTCTGATAGTCGGCGGAGGGGTTGCCTGACCGGCTTCGCATCAGCTCGGACATGTAACTTGTGCTCGGCGAAATCCTTCGGGACACCCGGCATGTCCTTTGGGGACCATGCGAAGATGTCTCGATTCTCACGGAGGAAGTCGGCGAACTCGCCTTCCTATTTACTGTCCAAGTTCGCCCCAATCACGGCGAACCTCTCCGGGTGCTCTGGGTCTAGAGGTATCTTCTTTGTCTCTTTCGCAGGCTGGAAGGAGCCCTGCGCATCACAGTCCTTGGGGTTGGGGGACAAGGCCGGCTGCTTGCCGGCCATGGCCACAACCCGTTCCAACATCCTCTTCTCTTCTGCCACCACGAGGGACTCGGCCAGCCGGCTACTGGCCATGGCACACTCGATGGACTTCTTGTAGTCGCCGGCTACCGTGATGATCCCCTTCGAGCTCGGCATCTTCATCTTCAGGTAGGCATAGTGGGGCACAACCATGAACTTGGCCAAAGCAGGTCGGCCAAGTAGTGCATGATAGGCGCTCTCCAGATCCACCACCTCGAACCATATTGCTTCCCGGCGGAAGTGATCTTTGTCTCCGAAGAGAACATCCATTTTGATCTTGCCGATTGGAGAGCAAGATAGGCCGGGTACGATACCATGGAAGACAGTGCGGCTCGGCATGAGCTGCTTTGCTTTGATGTTCAGCTTGTCCATGGTGTCGCGGTACAGTATGTTGATACTGCTTCCGCCGTCTATCAGGACGCGGGAAAATCGGGCAGCTCGCCTCTCCGTCGCAAGGGTGACGTCCAAGACCATAACATAGGAGCCAGGCGAAGGCATCACCTCTGGGTGGTCAGCCTGGCTCCAGCTGATGGGCTTTTCCGACCAGTGCATGAATTCGGCGGTGCTAGAAGCGACTGCGTTTACTTCTTGGTGTTGCCGGCGTCGGCTGCGCTTGTCGTCGACTTGACTTGTGAAGACGACATAGGCGTCGTGCGCTTCGGGGAACTCGTCTTGGATGGCGCCGACTGCAGGCCGGGCCGCCGGCTGCTGGGGAGCTGGAGGCGGCGGGCCGGGAGACGGAGGCGGCACCATCCCTTCGCCCTTGGTGATGCAGGTGAGCCAGTGGCATTTACGTGTTGTATGGTTGGACGGCTTCGCGCCGCTGTGGAACTTGCAGGGAGCATCGAGTGCTTGCTCGTAGGAGAAGGACGGCTGCCAGGGCGGCCGGCCTCCCTTCTTCTTGGGAGCGGGCCGCTCCTCGGGCTGCTCGTCTTCAACTGTGGCCACCTGCCGACTGGAGGAAGTCGGCATGGGGCCCTTGCGCTTGTGGTCGTTCTGGTAGGGGCGCCGGTTTGGGTCGCCAGCCGGCGTCTTGGGAGCCGGAGCGACTACCTTCCCCGAGGCGTCCACTCGGAGCTCGGTCTTCATGGAGGAGTCGGCAGTGGCATACTTGTCGGCGGTGATCAGCAACTCATCGAGGGTAGCCGGCTCGTCGCAGAGGAGTCGGTGCTTGAGGAGGGTGCCCTCTCGGCACCCGGCAGTGAAGTACTCGATGACCTGAACCTCGTGCACTCCCTCGCAGGAGTTGCGGAGCTCGGCCCATCGCGTGAGGTAGTCGCGGGTCGACTCGTTGGGCCCTTGGACGCAGGGGGAGAGCTGGCGAGGCTTGGGAGGCCGCTTGTAGGGGCTGGTGAAGTTGCAGACGAAAACCTCGGTGAAGTCCAGCCAGCTGTTGATGCTGTACGGCTTGAGGCTGTTGAGCCACGTGCGCGCCGTCCCTTGCAGCATCAAGAGGACGTACTTCACGGCGACGCGCCGATTGCCGTTGGCGATGCTGACGGCTGTGGAGTAGTCGATGAGCCAATCTTCCGGCTTCACTGAGCCGTTGTACTTGGGTGTGTCTCTGGGGAGTGAGAACCCTTTGGGGAAGGGCTCGTCGCGGATGCGGGGGCCAAAGCATGGCGGGCCGACATCGTCTTCTTCTTCTAGCGCCAAGGACCGAGCAAGGCGGTCGATCCTGTGGCGGGCGTCACTCTCGCCGACTCCTTCTCGGCGGCCGAGTCGGTCGCCAAGAGTCGGATGCGTGATGGGCGGCGGAGTGAGGCGTCTTTCTCTTCGAGGCGGGGGAGGCGGCAGGTTTCCTTGGTGTTCGACCGCCCGAGGGCGGCCATCCGCGTCGCGCTCGATAGTGATGCGAGTCCGGCTGCGGCTGGCAGCCGGCTCCTTGTCTTTCCTCTGGCGCGTGCCGCTCGCAGTCGGCGAGCGGGACGTCGCGGCGTGCTCCCGGCGCGGGGGATGGCTATCAGCTCGGGCGCCGGCTTCGTGCCGTTCTGCAGCCGCGTCAATCAGCTGCTGGATCCGTCTTGTCATGTAGGGGAGCTCATCGGCTCCCAGCCCATTGAGCTCCTCTGCAGCCGCCTGAGCGGCTCGCAGATTCTCGAGCGGGGTGGCGTAGACGGGGTGATCTGCGCCCAGCATGCTGGCAACGGCTGCGCCGCGCTTCTGGACGAAGCCGGCTCGGCTCGGGCCGCTAGGCGGCGGCGTCCCGAAGGTGGCGCGGTCGACTTCGCGCTGGTGGGCCTCGGCGAGGCGTCTCATCGAGGCTATCTTCTTGCTCTCCATGATGAGGGCAAGACGGCATGCCTCCAAGGTCTCGGCGTCGGCTGGAATGGGGATGGAGAGGTCGTGCATCGCCGCTTGCTGAGCGTCGCGGGCGCTCCCACCCGAGTTGGAGACGTGGCTGATGACCAGCACTTCGGTGACAGCGCTGCTGCCGCCGCAGCTCGAGGGAGTGGGTCGTCGAAGACCACCACGTCGGAGGGGTAGGCGTCGAGCGACGCGGTGTCGGAGTCGATGAGCATCGGGTCGGTGGAGCCGACAGACTCCATATCCGCAGCAGGCTCGCTGGAGACGTGAAGTTGGTCGAGGAGGCTGACGAGGTGGCTCTCGGGGTAATCGGTGCCTGCGTCGGATGCAGGCTCGTCGGAGATGCGAGTCTCGCCGAGCAGATTGGCGAGGCGGCTCGCTGCGCAGGCGTCGTCGACGCTTTGCAGCGCGTCGGGGCAAACGCCATCGGGCGCAGCAGGCTGGCTGCGCTCGCGGGGAAGGAAAAGGGTTCCCGTCCAGAACAGGTCTCCGAACAACGGTGCACCTGGCCCCACGGTGGGCGCCAAATGTCGGGTGGTTGGTGCGATATATGCCAAGGGATGGCTTATCATTGTGTGAGCCAATAAAACGTCGCCGGTGCCTGGAAACGGGATGAGGCGAAGACATGCACGCCGGCGAATCTTACCCAGGTTCGGGGCTCTCCGAGGAGATAACACCCCTAGTCCTGCTCTGCGGGGTCTCCGCATGATCACTAGATCGATAAAGAGTAGCTACAATCGCTCCTAGAGCTGTTGGGATCAAGGGAGAAGAAGAACAAGGCTAGCTCTTGCTTCTCTCTATCTATGGTGCGTGTGTGTGTGCTATGCTTGGAAGCAAAACATGCAGAGGTGCGAACCCTTTGCATGGGTGCTCCGGGGGGTTTATATAGCCCTACCCCCCGGGGGTACAATGGTAATCCGACTGGGAACTGGCCCCAGCCGTCAGTGTCTACGTCTGCCGGCTCCTTCGCCGGCTGCTGGGTCCCGCCGGCTGGTGGGTCCCGCCGGCTGCCGGCTACTCGGTCGACAGGCCGGCCCCACCGCCTAGGGTCTTGTCGGCGGCTGCTTACTGTAGCCGCGCCTCTGATGACGAGGGCTTTGTCAAGGTAAGCGTGGCTACAGTGATCCGCATCGGGGGCTATCACTGTAGCCTCACCTCGTCTTGTCTCCTTAATGGGGCTCCTGCTTCGAGGAAGGGAGTCGCCGGCTTCTGGAGGCCGGCTATGCTCCTGGCCGACTAGGAAAAGCCGGGCCGC
Organism: Triticum aestivum; assembly: GCF_018294505.1. Classification (NCBI taxonomy): domain Eukaryota; kingdom Viridiplantae; phylum Streptophyta; class Magnoliopsida; order Poales; family Poaceae; genus Triticum; species Triticum aestivum. The sequence continues at coordinate 557,484,363 of NC_057799.1, forward strand.
CTTCACGCCTCTCTCTGGCTGAAGGGGCCCGCAGTCCTTGGGCCGTACAGGAGTGGGTCGTGGATGACGTCGTAGCTGGCGTGGCTACAGTGCCCGGCCGCACGGGGGACATCCCCCCGTACGGCCTCCTGTAGCCATGCCCGCCTCAGGCTTAGGGGGTCGTGGGCCGCACTGTGGCCACACCCCGTCATGTCGCCGTTATGTAGGAGTGGTTGTGGTCTTGGCCGGCTTCTAGGAGTCGGCGTCCTTCTTGGCCGGCTTCTTGGAGTCGGTGAGGCTGGGTCGCCTTCCGGGAGTCGGCTTTAGTGGTAGCCGGCCGGGGAAGGCGGCCCAAATGCTTGGAGTGCTTGAAGGCCCAAAGGCCTGATAAATTTTCTAAAGAGCCAGGGGTAGTCGGTGAGGCTACCCGTGGCCAATTACTCCGACATCCGTGATCCTGGTCATTGCCTTCTTTAGATCTGTCATGCCTGTGCACATCTGGTTCTCCTGGCGACGAATGTGCTGGTTTAACTCCTGGATGAATGCTGCAATTGATCTATCCTTCCTGGTGCTGATCATCTCCCATTGCTCGTCTCGGCGCCCACAAATCTGGTAGATAGTATCCTTGAGATCCTTGTGGTACACTTCTCCAATGCGTCCCATGGTGATGTGGACTGCCATGCTCTTTCCTAGACTCCAGGTTGGTGCATCAAAAGAAAACTCTATGGGCTCAGTGACTGGCATGAACGTCCTTCTTGGAACTTGAACTTGAATCATCCAACGCTCTTCTTCTGGTAGTGTGGCGTTGTAGCTCCCGGTGAAGCTTGGTATTCCGATGTTCAGGTATCTAGTAACTTCCTTCAAATGGCGTCCAAAAGGCGTATCTTCATCCGGTTGTGCGAACTTGTTCCTTGCATCCGCCATCCTAAGAGTGGAAGAAAGGAGAGGAGTCAGAAATGAGAAGAGAGTAGTGATCTAGGGCTTTAGCTTAGTGGTCGTGTCCTACAGTTAGCGTGTGCTCTGATACCATCTTGTAGCGACCAAACCTCAAACAGTCCAATCTCTGTGCATCAGTGTCATCCCTGGATCGGTAATGCTGACACACACAATACTTCAAGGATTTATAATAGAGTAGCAATCACACACTTATTACATCGAATAGTCTCAAAAGAGAACTTCTTACAATAAATATGGCTTAAGTCCATCTAAAAACGATAACAGCGGAAGGCTTGGAAGATAAAGTGAGTCCATCAACTCCAACGGCATCACTGACTAGAAGACCACGACCTATGGCACCTTACTCATCGTCTGAAAAGTCTGCAACATGAACGCCGCAGCCCGAAAACGGGTCAGCACATGGAATATGCTGGCAATGTAACACATAGAGAGTAATGAACAGAATAATGCTATCACTACTTGCAATTTTGGCTGGTGGAAAGCTCTATGGTTACAGTTTTGCGAAAAGCCAATTTTTCCCTACAACAAAGGAATAAATTTTATTTAACTATCATGGTGGTTGTTAAACATTGAGAAGGTTCCTCCAACTCAATCCCAATTAAGAACGTGATTAACCCAATCAAATTATAATTAAGTAACATGATGAGATCCACATGATAATCCAAGAACTAGATACTCAAGATGTCCATAACCGGGGACACGGCTAACCATGATTAGTCTGTACACTCTGCAGAGGTTTGCGCACTTTTCCCCACAAGACTCGATCTCCTCCGTTTGATTTCTCGCACTACATGATGTTTGAGAAACGGATGACCGAGACACAGTCTTTCAGAAACAATAACTCTTTACTCCGGGTGGACAGTTACACCTACTTTCCCCTACATCTGCTAGCCCACCACTGAAAGAGGTCTTGCAACTTACTCAGCTATGCTAGAGCCCATAATAGCTTGTGGCTGCACACGGAAGTTTCTAGCATGAACAATCTTATGATCCCTTTGAGTCTGGGTGGCGGTCCATAGGATAATCACACGGAACCCCGGGATTTCCAAAAATACAGGCAACACTGGGTTCTCCAAGTGCCTCAATCCACCCAGTTGTTTACTTAAGTAGCCACCTTAAGTTGAACCATTAATTAACAATCTCACATCCGTCATGGAAATTCACTCAAACCCAATCCACGTCTACGAGCATAGCATAGCAATATAAGCAATGTAGAAGTAACTCCCAAAGGTTTGATAATAAATAGGGCAATAGGTACTACCTCATCTACTTCCCAAAACCCACATATTAATCAGATCCTAATCATGCAATTGTTTGAGGATTGATCTAATGCAATAAAACTGGGTAGTAAAGAGGTATGATCAAAGTGTTACTTACCTTGCTGATGATCCGTGAAACCTAGAGACTCGTAGTAGCACGCTTCGCACTCCGGGTACTCTATCGCAAACTAACAATGGCATACATAAGCAATCAAGCAAAGAAGCACGGGTAAAACTCAAATAAGAGATTTAACCAGAAAGTTCAACTTAAGAACCCCGGTTTGCAAACAGAATCAAATCAAACGAATTAACAAAACTCAAACTGCGAAAGAAACAAGAACCGTTTACTTATCTAGACTAAAGTCAAATTTTACAGTAGCAAAAACTTTTTTGAGTTGGTTAAACAGAAAGAGGGTTTCGAGACGAAACTCTAGGCGCTTGAATCGCCTGATTCCGATAAACGAGCGAAAAGTTATACTAAAACGAAAATCGGATCAGAAATCGCGATCGAAAATAATCGCTAAAAATCCAAAAAAAGAAAAATTGACGAACAGGCTAACGAACGAACGTTCGCTGTCTGCGGCTAAACGGTGAAAACTGTTCCTTAGAACGAACGTACGGACGAACGTCCGCAAAATAACTAAATCGAGAAAACCGACGACCCGAAACTAAAAAAAGAGATCTAGGGTTTCGTAAAAAACCCGACCGGCTTTCCCAAGAAAACCGGCGGCGGCGGCTACCTCGGCGGGCGAGACGGCGGCGGCGGGCGGTGGTCTCCGGGGGCGGCGGGGGCTCTGGCGGCGGCGGGG
>NC_057799.1:557487902-557538899 GCF_018294505.1 Triticum aestivum
GGCGGCGGCGGCAACCGGCGGCGGCGGCGCTGGTTAGGGTTAGGGTTTCGGGCGCTGGTGGGCTGCGGGGCCTCGGGGCGGCGGCTTATAAAGGGCCGGCCGAGGTCTCCTGGCCGGGTACGGCCCGAAGTCGGTTTGACTTTTTTTTTAAAAATAATTCCGGCGTGCAGAAAAAGAAAGAAAAGAAATAATAAACGGACTCCGAAAATCCCGAAATAAATTTTCCCCATCCACTAAAAATAAGCCGGACAAGATGAAAATTTATTTGGGCCTAAAATGCAATTTTGAAAAACGCATATTTTTCCTAGGCAAATAAAATAGCAATAAAATCCGAACAAAATCAAATATTTGTTTTTAATATTTTTCCTCTAATATTTCATTTTTTTGGAGAAGTCATATTATCCCCTCTCATATATTTTGAATATGAAATATTTTGGGAGAGAAAAATAATTAAAACAAAGGATCCTCGTTTCGATATTTGATAAAACTCAAATATGAAAATCGTGAAATCCAAACTCTCTCCGTGGGTCCTTGAGTTGCTTAGAATTTTGAGGATCGCAAAACGAAATGCAATAAAATATGATATGCATGATGATCTAATGTATAACATTCCAAATTGAAATTTGGGATGTTAAAGAAGCAACTTCATAAGCACCCTTAAAAGCAACAAATTCTTCAATTTGTTCGATATCATAGTAACAATAAACACCCTTTCCATAAGAAGATAGGATTTCATTATCATTAAACTCACATAGGTAGGGAAGGTGATTTTTAGGGTTCTTAGAGCAACAAGTAAAGTCATAAATTTCACAAAGATTCCAAGCATAGCATAGAAAACTATTTATTTGATACCATAAGAGCTTCGCCTTTTCAGACAAACTATGACGCACAAAATGAGCATGCTCATCTAAAGATTTTCCCTCAACTAAACTAGTTGGGGTTTCAGCACGAGCACATATAGATCGAAGATGATCCAAGTAGAACACTTTAAGTGGATCCATGTCAATAGATTTTTAGCAAGCAAAGATGCAAGCAAATAGAAGGCACATGGAAACACAAACAAAAAGACATAAGGGAAGAAGGCGAAGAAAAGGAAAAGATGAAGTGGGGGAGAGGAAAACGAGAGGCAAATGGCAAATAATGTAATGTGAGGGATAAGAGTTTGTGATGGGTACTTGGTATGTCTTGACTTGTGCGTAGACTCCCGGGCAACGGCGCCAGAAATCCTTCTTGCTACCTCTTGAGCATGAGTTGGTTTTCCCTTGAAGAGGAAATGCTGATGCAGCAAAGTAGCGTAAGTATTTCCCTCGGTTTTTGAGAACCAAGATATCAATCCAGTAGGAGGCCACACGCAAGTCCCTCGTACCTACACAAACAAATAAGAACCTTGCAACCAACGCGATAAAGGGGTTGTCAATCCCTTCACGGCCACTTGCAAAAGTGAGATCTGATAGAGAAGATAAGATAACATTTTTGGTATTTTTATGATAAAGATTAAAAGTGAAGATTGCAAAGTAAAAATAGATTGGAAACTTATATGATGGAAAATAGACCCGGGGCCATAGGTTTCACTAGTGGCTTCTCTCAAGATAGCATAAGTATTACGGTGGGTTGATGAGCCACAAGTATAGGTGATCTATCATAGTCCTTTCAATAAGTAAGAGTGTCGAACCCAACGAGGAGCAGAAGGAAATGACAAGCGGTTTTCAGTAAGGTATTCTCTGCAAGCACTGAAATTATCGGTAACAGATAGTTTTGTGATAAGGTAATTTGTAACGGGTAACACGTAATGAAAGTAAATAAGGTGCAGCAAGATGGCCCAATCCTTTTTGTAGCAAAGGACAAGCCTGGACAAACTCTTATATGAAGGAAAACGCTCCCGAGGACACATGGGAATTATCGTCAAGCTATTTTCATCACGCTCATATGATTCGCGTTCGTTACTTTGATAATTTGATATGTGGGTGGACCGGTGCATGGGTGCTGCCCTTACTTGGACAAGCATCCCACTTATGATTAACCCCTATTGCAAGCATCCGCAACTACAAAAGAAGTATTAAGGTAAACCCTAACCATAGCTTGAAACATATGGATCCAAATCAGCCCCTTATGAAGCAACGCATAAACTAGAGTTTAAGCTTCTGTCACTCTAGCAACCCATCATCTACTTATTACTTCCCAATGCCTTCCTCTAGGCCCAAACAATGGTGAAGTGTCATGTAGTCGACGTTCACATAACACCACTAGAGGAAAGACAACATACATCTCATCAAAATATCGAACGAATACCAAATTCACATGACTACTTATAGCAAGACTTCTCTCATGTTCTCAGGAACAAATGTAACTACTCACAAATCATATTCATGTTCATAATCAGAGGGGTATTAATATGCATAATGGATCTGAACATATGATCTTCCACAAATAAACCAACTAGCATCAACTACAAGGAGTAATCAACACTACTAGTAACCCACAGGTACCAATCTGAGGTTTGGATACTAAGATTGGATACAAGAGATGAACTAGGGTTTTAGAGGAGATGGTGCTGGTGAAGATGTTGATGGAGATTGACCCCCTCCCGATGAGAGGATCATTGGTGATGACGATGGTGATGATTTCCCCCTCCCAGAGGGAAGTTTCCCAGACAGAACAGCTTCGCCGGAGCCCTAGATTGGTTCCGCCAAGGTTCCGCCTCGTGGCGGCGGTGTTTCGTCCCGTAAGGTTGCTTATGATTTTTTCCAGCATAGAAGACACCATATAGCCAAAGATGGGCACCAGAGGCCTGCCAGGGGGCCCACGAGGCAGGGGCGCACCTAGGGGGGTAGGGCGCGCCCCACACCCTCGTGGCCATGGTGTGGGCCCCCTCTGGTACTTTCTTCGCTCAGTATTTTTTATTAATTCCAAAAACTGCTTCCGTGAAGTTTCAGGACTTTTGGAGTTGCGCATAATAGGTCTCTAATATTTGCTCCTTTTCCAGCCCAGAATTCCAGCTGCCGGCATTCTCCCTCTTCATGTAAACCTTGTAATATAAGAGAGAATAGGAATAAGTATTGTGACATAACGTGTAATAACAGCCCATAATGCAATAAATATTGATATAAAAGCATGATGCAAAATGGACGTATCAACTCCCCCAAGTTTAGACCTCGCTTGTCCTCAAGCGGAAGCTGATAATGATAAATATGTCCACATGTTTAGAGGTAGAGGTGTCGATAAAATAAAATACGGACATGAGGGCATCATGATCATTCTTATAACAGCAACATATATGGATATTGTCATATGATTTCTTATGCTCAAGTAATAACCTATTCACAATGCAAAGTATGAATCAGAAACTTCATTGAGAACCAACATACTATAATCTCAGCCATTGAAGCAATTGCAATTTATCATAACATCGGAAAGATTCAATATAAGAGCTTTTCAGCAAGTCCACATACTCAACTATCATTTAGTCTTTCACAATTGCTAACACTCACGCAATACTTGTGGTTACAGAGTTTTAATCGGACACAGAGAAAGATAGGGGCTTACAGTGTTGCCGCCCAACCTTTTACCTCAAGGGTAATGTCAACAATAATAATTCATGCTAACTTACATCCAATTGGATATATGTATCAGGATCTTTCCAACACAATGTGCTTGCCAAAGGATAAAATGTAAAAAGGAAAGGTGAAGATCACCATGACTCTTGCATAAGGAACAAGACAAAAGTAAAAGATAGGCCCTTCACAGAGGGAAGGAGAGGTTGTCACGCGCTTTCATGGTTGGATGCACGAAATCTTAATGCAAAAGAACGTCACTTTATATTGCCACTTGTGATATGGACCTTTATTATGCAGTCTGTCGCTTTTATTTCTTCCACATCACAAGATCGTATAAAGCTTATTTCCTCCACACTAATAAATCGTACATATTTAGAGAGCAATTTTTATTGCATGCACCGATGACAACTTACTTGAAGGATCTTACTCAATCCATAGGTAGGCATGGTGGACTCTCATGGCAAAACTGGTTTTAAGGATATTCGGAAGCACAAGTAGTATCTCTAATTGGTGCAAAGAATTGGCTAGCATGAGGGAGAAAGGCAAGCTCAACATGTTGGATGATCCATGACAATATACTTTATTTCGGATATAAGAAAACATAACCCATTATGTTGTCTTCCTTGTCCAACATCAACTCTTTAGCATGTCATATTTTAATGAGTGCTCACAATCATAAAAGATGTCCAACATAGTATATTTATATGTGGAACCTCTCTTTCCTTATTACTTCCTATTAATTGCAACGATGACCAAAGCTATGTTTGTCAACTTTCAACGACTTTTATGCATCATACTCTTTATATGTGAAGTCATTACTCTTCATAAGATCAATATGATCTCTTTATTTCTTTTTATTCTTTCTTTTTCTTTTATTCCCTCACGATCATAGTAAGATAATCAAGCCCTTGACTCAACACTAATCTTTATTATATATAGCTCACGAACTCGATTACATAGAAGGATCATAAAGCAAAACTCAAAACTAAATCACACTAAAACTTTATTCTACTAGATCAAGATATTACCAAAAGGATCGAACTAAGAAAAATGGTAAAGATAGGAGTGTGTTGGTGATACGATACCGGGGCACCTCCCCCAAGCTTGGCAGTTGCCAAGGGGAGTGCCCATACCCATGTATTTATGTCCCTTTCTTCGGAGGTGGTGATGATGGAGTAGTTGATGATGTAAATTGTGCTTTCAGCTTCTTCATATTGTAATTGAGAAGAGCAATTTCCTCCTTTAAATCATCAACCTCCGATTCCAGCTTCAAGATCTTGTCACATAAATCTCCTTTGCTTTTCTGCCGAAAACGAGAAGGAATAGATCGGTTGTTAGACAGTTTAGCCCTCTTAGGGAGACTAGACTTCTTGAACTTCACGTGCATATCCCCAGGTTGAGGTAGAGGGACATCCTCCTTCTCCGAGCCTGAATCATTGACCCTCATCAAACCACAAGGAGATAGATCCCCATAGGTGTTTGGGTCAGCAATGAGGTGTGAGACATAGCTCTCTCCGTCGGAATCCTGAGATGACATCTTGCTCCAAATCTGCTACAGAAACAGCTTGAAACAAAAACAGAGGATATTTGCGTGATATGGTGGTCAAAACCTTCGAGAGATTATATAATGAATTTTTTCGACCAAAAGAAGTATCATGCAAGAAATCAAAGTCCGGAGAGCACACGAGGTGCCCACGAGGCAGGGGGCGCGCCCTCCACCCTTGTGGAAGCCTCGTGTCCTTCCCAAACTACTTCTTATTTTCCTATTTTCTTAAATATTCCAAAACGAAGAAAAAATGCTATTAGAGCTGTTTTGGAGTCGGTTTACTTACCATACCACGTACCTATTCCTTTTCAGAGTCTGAAACGTTCTGGAAAGTGTCCCTTATGTATTCCTATGGGGTTACGGTTTCAATAACATTAGTTTCGACATTTATAGGATTACCTGAGATATAATGTTTGATTCTTTGACCGCTTACCACCTTCGGATTTGTGCCTTCGAAGTTATTGATTTTTATGGCACCGGAACGATAGACCTCCTTGATAACGTAAGGACCTTCCCATTTAGAGAGAAGTTTTCCTGCAAAAAATCTTAAACGAGGGTTGAATAGCAACACATAATCACCTACATTAAACTCACGATTTTGTATCCTTTTGTCATGCCATCTTTTAACTTTTTCCTTAAACAATTTGGCATTCTCATAGGCCTGGGTTCTCCATTAATCAAGTGAGCTAATGTCAAAAAGCCTCTTCTCACCGGCAAGTTTGAAATCATAATTGAGCTCTTTAATAGCCCAATATGCCTTATGTTCTACTTCGAGAAGTAAGTGACATGCCTTTCCATAAACCATTTTATATGGAGACATACCCATAGGATTTTTATATGCAGTTCTATAGGCCCATAATGCATCATCAAGTTTCTTGGACCAATTCTTTCTAGATCAATTAACAGTCTTTTGCAAAATTAATATGAGCTCTCTATTACTCAGTTCTACTTGGCCACTAGATTGTGGGTGATATGGAGATGCAATTCTATGATTAACATCATACTTAGCAAGCATTTTACGAAAGGCACCATGAATAAAATGTGAACCACCATCAGTCATCAAATATCTAGGGACTCCAAACCTCGGAAAAATAACTTCTTTAAGCATCTTAATAGAGGTCTTATGATCAGCACTACTAGTTGGAATAGCTTCTACCCACTTAGTAACGTAATCAACAACAACTAAAATATGTGTATACCCATTAGAGGAAGGAAACGGTCCCATATAATCAAAGCCCCAAACATCAAATGGTTCAATAACAACTGAATAATTCATGGGCATTTCCTGACGTCTACTAATATTACCAATTCTTTGACATTCATCACAAGATAAGACAAACTTACGGGCATCTTTGAAGAGAGTAGGCCAATAAAAACCAGATTGCAATACCTTATGTGCAGTTCTATCTCCAGCGTGGTGTCCTCCATAAGCTTAAGAGTGGCACTTGCGTAGGATCTGTTCCTGTTCATGCTCAGGTATACAACGCCTAATAACACCATCTACTCCTTTATAAAGGTGTTGGTCATCCCAGAAGTAATGTCTCAAATCATAGAAAAACCTTTTCTTTTGCTGGTATGTAAAACTAGGCGGTATAAATTTAGCAACAATGTAATTAGCATAATCAGCATACCATGGAGCAGTACGAGAAGCATTAATGACCACTAATTTTTCTTCAGGAAAGCTATCATCAATAGGTAGTGGGTCATCAAGAACATTCTCTAACCTAGACAAGTTGTCTGCAACGGGGTTCTCAGCTCCCTTTCTATCAATAATATGCAAATCAAATTCTTGGAGCAGGAGAACCCATCTAATAAGTCTAGGTTTAGCATCTTTCTTGTCCATAAGATATTTAATAGCAGCATGATCAGTGTGAATAGTTACTTTAGAATCAACAATGTAAGGTCTGAACTTATCACAAGCAAATACAACTGCTAAGAATTCTTTTTCAGTAGTAGCATAATTTCTCTGGGCAGTATCAAGAGTTTTACTAGCATACTGTATAACATTTAATTTCTTTTCAACTCTTTGCCCTAGAACAGCACCTACAGCATAATCACTAGCATCACACATAATTTCAAAGGGTAAATTCCAATCAGGTGGCTGAACGATAGGTGCAGTGATCAAAGCTTTCTTAAGTATTTCAAATGCTTCTACACAATCATCATCAAAGACAAAAGGAATATCTTTTTGCAATAGATTAGTCAGAGGCCTAGAGATTTTAGAAAAGTCCTTAATGAACCTCCTATAAAAGGCGGCATGACCAAGGAAACTTCTTATACCTTTAATGTCCTTGGGACATGGCATCTTTTCAATAGCATCAACTTTAGCTTTATCAACTTCAATACCTCTTTTAGAAATTTTATGCCACAAGACAATGCCTTCATTAACCATAAAGTGACACTTTTCCCAATTCAAGACAAGACTAGTGTCTTCACATCTCTGCAAAACTCGATTAAGGTTGCTCAAACAATCATCAAAAGAGGATCCATAAACGGAGAAATCATCCATGAATACCTCACAAATCTTTTCGCAAAAGTCAGAGAATATAGCCATCATACATCTTTGAAAGGTAGCAGGTGCATTACATAAACCAAAAGGCATACGTCTATAAGCAAAGGTACCGAAAGGGCAAGTAAAAGTGGTTTTTGATTGATCTTCTGCTGACACAGGTATTTGAGAGAAACCAGAATAACCATCTAGAAAGCAGAAATGTGTATGTTTGGATAGTCTTTCTAGCATTTGATCAATGAAAGGTAAAGGGTAATGATCTTTCTTAGTAGCTTTATTTAATTTACGGAAATCAATTACCATCCTATAACCTGTAATAATTCTTTGTGGAATCAATTCATCTTTATCATTAGGAACAACAGTAATACCTCCCTTCTTAGGGACGCAATGGACAAGACTTACCCAATCACTACCAGCAACGGGATAAATTATACCTGCCTCAAGGAGCTTTAGTATCTCCTTTCTTACCACTTCTTTCATTTTAGGATTTAACCGTCGTTGATGATCTCTAACTGGTTTGGCACCTTCGTCCAATTTAATTTTGTGTTGACATAGAGTGGGACTAATGCCCTTAAGATCATCCAGAGTATATCCAATAGCTGCGCGGTGCTTCTTCAGAGTTTTCAATAATCTTTCCTCTTCATGCTCTGAAAGGTTAGCACTAATAATAATAGGATATATCTTCTTTTCATCAAGATAAGCATATTTAAGATTATCAGGTAAAGGTTTGAGCTCAAACACGGGATCACCCTTGGGTGGAGGGGGATCCCCTAGGATTTCAATAGGTAAGTTGTGTTTCAAAATAGGACCATGTTGAAGGAATACTTCATCTATTTCCCTTCTTTCATTCATAAACATATCATTTTCATGGTCTAGCAAATATTGTTCTAATGGATCAATAGGAGGCATGGCAATAGAAGCAAGACCAATAATTTCATCCTTACTAGGCAATTTTTTATCATGAGGTTGTCTACGAAATTTAGCAAAATTAAACTCATGTTTCATATCTCCCAAGCCAATTGTAACAATATCTTTTTCACAATCTATCTTAGCATTAACAGTATTCAAGAAGGGTCTACCAAATATAATGGGACAAAAGCTATCTTGTGGGGAACCAAGAACAAGAAAATCAGCAGGGTATTTAACTTTCCCACACAAGACTTCAACATCTCTAACAATCCCAACCGGTGAAATAGTATCTCTATTGGCAAGTTTAATAGTAACATCAATACCTTCCAATTCAGCAGGTGCAATATCATGCATAATTTCTTCATATAAGGAATGAGGTATTGCACTGGCACTAGCACCCATATCACATAAGCCATGATAATAATGATCTCCTATTTTAACAGAAATAACAGGCATGCCTACAACAGGTCTATGTATCCTAGCATCGGGTTTAGCAATATTAGCAGCTTCCCCACAGTAGTAAATAACATGCCCATCTATATTATCGTTCAAGAGATCTTTAACTATAGCAATACTAGGTTCAACTTTAATTTTCTCCGGAGGTGTATACGTTCTAGTATTACTCTTACGAACAACAGTTGAAGCTTTAGCATGATCCTTTATCCTAACAGGGAAAGATGGTTTCTCAACATAAGTAGTAGGAACAATAGGATCGTTATAAGTAATAGTCTTTTCTTCAATTGTAATAGGTGCAACTACTTTTACTTCAGTGGGAGGATTATATTTAAACCACTTCTCCTTAGGGAGATCAATGTGAGTAGCAAAAGATTCACAAAAAGAAGCTACTATCTCAGAGTCAAGTCCATATTTAGCGCTAAATCCACGAAAAGCATCGGTATCCATAAAAGATTTAACACAATCAAACTTAGGTGTCATACCTGACTCCTTACCATCGTCGGAACCCCAATCTTCAGAGTTTCTTTTAATTCTTTCCAATAAGTCCCACTTAAATTCAATAGTCTTCAGCATATAAGAACCAGCATAGGAAGTATCGAGCATGGTGCGATTGTTGTCAGAAAGCCGAGCATAAATTTTTTGAATAATCATTTCTCTTGAGAGCTCATGATTGGGGCATGAATATAACATTGACTTAAGCCTCCCCAAGCTTGAGCGATTCTTTCTCCTTCGCGAGGCCAGAAATTATATATGTAATTACGATCACGATGAACAAGATGCATAGGATAGAACTTCTGGTGAAATTCCAATTTCAATCGTTCATAGTTCCAAGATCCCATATCATCACATAGCATATACCATGTCAATGTGTCCCCCTTCAAAGATAAAGGGAAGACCTTCCTCTTAACAAGATCATCGGGAATACCTGCAAGCTTAAATAATCCACAAACTTCATCCACAAAGATAAGGTGTAAATCGGGATGCAATGTTCCATCTCCTGCAAAGGGATTAGCAAGCAGTTTCTCTATCATACCCAAAGGAATCTCAAAGTGAACATTTTCAATAGGTTCAGTAGGTTGAGGAGAAATTCTTTGCTCTACTGGTCGGGGCGAAGATGCCCCGAACAAGACCCTCAAAGGATTAGTTTCCATAGTAACAAGTGACAGAAAATTTCAGCACACTATATAAATGTTTCCTTACCAAGTTCCACTCACCAAAGGCGTTTCACTCCCCGGCAACGGCGCCAGAAAAGAGTCTTGATGACCCACAAGTATAGGGGATCTATCGTAGTCCTTTCGATAAGTAACAGTGTCAAACCCAACGAGGAGCAGAAGGAAATGACAAGCGGTTTTTAGTAAGGTATTCTCTGCAAGCACTGAAATTGTAGGTGATAGATAGTTTTGTGATAAGATAATTTGTAACGGGTAACACGCAATGAAAGTAAATAAAGTGCAGCAAGGTGGCCCAATCCTTTTTGTAGCAAAGGACAAGCCTAGAAAATTTCTTATAATGAGAAAAGCGCTCCCGAGGACACATGGGAATTATCGTCAAGCTAGTTTCATCACGCTCATATGATTCGCGTTCGGTACTTTGATAATTTGATATGTGGGTGGACCGGTGCTTGGGTACTGCCCTTACTTGGACAAGCATCCCACTTATGATTCACCCCTATTGCATGCATCCGCAACTACAAAAGAAGTATTAAGGTAAACCTAACCATAGCATGAAACTAGTGGATCCAAATCAGCCCCTTACGAAGCAATGCATAAACTAGGGTTTAAGTTTCTGTCACTTGTGACACCCAAATTTTTATTTGGATTTTTCAAAAGATTTTATTTGACTTGAGGGAGGTGATTTAAAATTTTTCTTCAAAAGAACTCTCCCTTTCAAATATTTTTTTCTTCTTTATGGCAAAGGTTTTATTTGGATTCACCCAAGATCTGTCTTTGGTCTTGGAGGTTCTTGCTTTTTATTTGGACTCAAGACAAAATGACTTTTGAAAATCTTTTTGAAAATGCACTATGGCTTTTGGAATAATCCCTTGCCACTTTCAACAATTCCCTCTTGCCATGGCCTTAGTGCAAATCCATTCTCCTAACCCTCCCCTCATCTTTGGATCATGTTTTGCATCAAATCCAGCAAGTTGTACCTCTCCATATAAATTTTTCCATTCAAAACTTATCAAATAAATTTCTGTCTTCTATTCTAGCCATTGGTGATTTACAAAGGAGCTACCATCTCTGCTTTGATTTTTGCCCCCAAACCAACTCCCCTTCCTAGTCCTTTGAACCCTCAACCAAGATCCATGAAGATCCACTGGTCTTCAGTTCAAATTTTTCAAACTACACTTACTGCAAGTTTGGACTAGATTTGTCAAATTTGGTGAAATTCATTCAAATCCTTTTCCAAAAATTCCAAGAAAAATCAGGCAGCCTCTGGGTGCATTGAGTGGTCACCTCACCAAGTACCAGCTCCAGAATTTTTTTCTCATTGCCAGATCTTTCTGTCGAACACCTGCAGTGCATTGTCAAATTCAGGTTCAGTAAAGTTCAGAGAACATTTCAGTGCACTGTCGTTTTCTGCAGAACCCGACGTCGAGCTCGCCAGTGCCGCTGTGTCGCCATGTTCCCTGTCCCCTCCCCCTTGTCCTCTACACCGCACGAGCGTCTGGCACCTTGCGGACGTCGGCGACGAGCAGCAGAAGGTGCGCCGCCCCGTGACCGACGCCAGCGGCGGCTTTGTGGCCGCCAGAGAGAGGCGCGGCGCTGACGGTGCCACCCAGCGCCGCCCAAGCCACCGGAGCTCGCCGCGTGGCCTTCCACTCCCCAGAACACGCTGCCACTCTCGTCGTGAACCGCAGGGCGCGGAGCACGCTCTCTGCCGCCGACGTGCCCGTGCGGCCACCCCACCGTGGACCGGCGCCGTTACGCCAAGACCAGCCGAGATTAGCGGGGGAATGACACCAGTAACTTCCACTTATGTTGCCTGGCCACTCAAACCTCCTGCCAATCCACTTCATCGCCGTAATTGCTCGCCGGAGATTCTCCGTTCACGGCCACCCCGTCGATCCGCCTATAAATAGAGGCCCCGAGCTTCAACTCGAACCCACACCATCCCTGCACTCCACCTAGAGCACGCCTAGCCACTGGAAGAGCCTCGAGGAGGTCTCCTTCCTCGACTCCGGCCGCCGCGACCCGCCACGGGATCCAGCTCGATTCGCTCCCGTGCGTGCGCGTCCGCCTCCCATCTCTTGCCAGTAGCTTCACTATGCATCCCTCCTTCTGACCCGCGCTTCAATTCGAAGTTTGCAGCGCTCCACCGGAGTTCTCCACCACCACCCGAGCCGCCGTCCGCCGGAGAAAGTGTCGCCGTCGATGTGGTGCTCTCCGACGGTCGACTCCACCACCCACCGACGCGGAAGGACACGCTGAAGCTCTTGGTACCCTCCGATCCTCCTAACTCGCCGTGGTTCGACGCCGGCGTCCACCGCAGTCTTCGGGCGCCGACGAGCCTTTTTAAGCCTGACATGTGGGACCCCCCTGTCAGCCTCTGTTCTATTCTCCCTCGAACCATTTTCTGTTGGCGCCTTCGGGCAAAATACGCTTTCCCTCTTGAGTTTGCGCATTTCCAATCGAACCGTTTTCTGTTTTCTCAGTTAAAACCCTGAAACTTTTCTGTTTCATTACAGATGGGTCCCTGGACAGAAACCTTTATAACTTTTTAAATAAAAAGTGAGTTTTGAGTGATTCTTTTTCTGACCTTCTTAAAATTTTGTCTAGTTTTTTTATGGGATTTATTTGGAATTTTTTTGGAGAAGTTTCTGTGCACACGTTGGTTTTCACGTTAGTGCCCGTTTTTGTTATTGCCGTAGGTTCCGGAAGAGGTGACGGAGCCGCGAACTTCGCCGAGCTAGACTCCGACTTCTCCGAACCAGGCAAGCATGTTTGAACCTTTGATATGATAGGTGTTTTGCATGTTTGCATGACAGTTGGTGCGTGGCATATGAGTGTCAGTGAGTATCTCGTTGCTTGTGAGGCAACTACCCGTTTTTTCCAAAGTCGCGATGATCTCTGGTGAGAGATGGCCAAATCATGTGGTGACATGAAGGGCAGCAAGGTGGTACTGTTGTAGCATACCAGCCTTGCGTCATCCGACGAATTCCGACGTTAACGTGGACGGAGTCACGTTATCGTCTTTTCCCCTTCCGTGCTACCACATGTTTCTTTGCCAGGATGCGGTTTAGTAAGTTGGTAACCTCTTTCCGTGTACACACCAAACAGAGGGGCCGGGATGATGGTACCTTGGCCCAGGATTAAAGCCAGTCATCCGGTCAGGGGGCATGGGTGTTTCCGGTTGGGACCGAGAGGGGGGCACCCCCTTAGAGCGCGCGTATAGAAATTTGATCCCATGCTACGCGAGGTTGTAGCCTCCCCGTCTCAAGGTTTTTCTTGAACGTTGCCGAGGGTGATCCCTGGCTTCGGAATATTGAAATGGGTGTGTACTGGTTAGACGTGTTTCTTCCAAAACACCGTAAGCAGAACTAGTCCCTGTGACTACTGATCCGTTGGCTGTGGTTAAGTACAAACTCTGCAGAGTCAAATTCTTCCAAGTCATCGTATCCATGATCAAGTAGTGTAATCAGTTTATCCATATCTATCCACGTGGAAAACTTGTCTCCGGTGAACAAGCTCAAGTGGTAAACTCGGTTAAATTATTATTACTATGGATGGACTAACCTTTTATTTGTCTCGTACTTGTAATAATTTATGACCTCGAGCTACTGAATTATTGAGCTACAATATAAGCCCTTTATGTGACGTCGCGCAGACGTCCGACTGTGGCGTGTTTTTGTTTCTTACTTTAAATATAAGCCCTTTATGTGACATCGCGCAGACGTCCGACTGTGGCGTGTTTTTGTTTCTTACTTTAAATATAAGCCCTTTATGTGACGTCGCGCAGACGTCCGACTGTGGCGTGTTTTTGTTTCTTACTTTAAATATAAGCCCTTTATGTGATGTCGCTCAGACGTCCGACTGTGGCACGCACTGCCTTTATTTTCTGTTATAAGCCCTTTATGTGGTGTCGCCCCGATGCCCGACTGTGGCATTACTATTCTGCAGTTTCCTCTCGAGGAGTCATTCGGACCCTCGTTTGGCACCAGTATTATTATTCTTGCAGTTTCCTCTCGAGGAGTCATTCAGACAGTCGTTTGGCACCAGTACTACTACTCTGCAGTTTCCTCTCGAGGAGTCATTCAGACACTCGTTTGGCACCCAGCATTTATTATCTCTATGTCTGAACGCGCTGGTTAACTTGTTTATATGCTTCATGTTTACATTTGTTATATCTTATGTCCGAACTGTCTTGCGAGTACTTTCATAGTACTCACCTGGCTTGTTGATTTGGCCAGATGTTGACGAAGGCGATCTCTTGGATGAAGAGTTTGATAGCGCGTCCGATGCCTAGAGGAGTCCCAGTTAGTCCTGCGCGATCCCGGATATTGGTCACTTGTATTACATACGCTTCCGCCACCCGTTATAAGTCTCCTCGAGCCTCACTCCGACGCTCGAAGAGCTATAGTCTTCAGGAGTCATATCACTCACTTCGAAGTGATATTCCCACCACCGTTATTATCGTGAGTTAGTAGTTATGCCACCCTATCCGCCGTCTTGTTTTGTCGGCGTGCATGTAATAAATTGTTGGGCAATTTCCGCTCAACTTTGTATTATATTCAGTACTCCTAGTATTTTTCTTCTGTGACCATGATATTGTCTACCAGTGAGAAGGAATTCTTGCTTACTGGTCCGTAAAAGGGATTGGTCTCTCAATAATTATATTATTAAAAATCGGTCGTGACTAGCTTGGTACCAGAGCCAGGCTGACTGTAAGAAGCCACTAGGTGCGATCGCTAATCGGTTATTAGCATCTTTTGTGCTTTTTCAGCATTTTGCAATTGTAGCTATTTTCTGTTGGTCATCATAAATTTATGACATGACTACTCAGAATTTTTGCCTACTTTTGTAGATGGCTGGCAGCAGCTGTGAGAATCGAGTGTTCACGAACGTGCCCGAGGGGTTTGTCAAGCTCCTCGTCTCCATCACCAAGCTCGCTATCGGGCCAGCAGCCCGCCCGGAGTTCACGCTCTATCAGCACAAGCTCAGCGACGACGTGTCTATGCACCAGGCTGTGGTGCAATTCAAGGGAGGACGTTCTGCAGCTCGCCACTTCCGTTTTGTGGGAAGGGCCATGCCTACGGAGAGGCATGCCATGCAGATGGCTGCCCGTGAGGCGATAGCACGTCTTCGGGACATCCTTCCTACGATGAAGACTCGTCGCTACCGCTACCTCCCATGCCATGTGCCATACACTAGTCACTATGCATTTGCCTGCCATCGGGGAGAGCGAGATGAAGCCATCGAGATGGTTGTTGAGTATCTCAAGGCTCTGGAGGAGTCTTTCGACAACCTCGTAGACGATCTTGTGGCTGCCCGCATGGACTTAGTTCGGGGCGGTCCTGCCAGCAGGAAGGAGCTTCTCAACACGGCGCCGCCTCTGACTTTCGTCTCGTCTTCAGCCTCGTATGCACCGGCCGTTTTGGCCACTGCACGCCGTCTGCCCACCACTGAGGAGTTCGACCGAGTCATCGCTCCTACTCCAGTCAGAGCTGCACCGCCTGCCGCACCCGCCCTACCACCTGTCGCTCCCGCACCGTCACCGCAGCGCAGCGTTATGCGCCAGGAGCCAGCTAGAGAGGAGGTGGAGGTTGATTCTCCTGGACCACTGAGTCTTGCCATCGGCAAGGAGAAGGAAATCTTCACCATCTCCGACTGAGAGCGCCGAGTAGCCGCGCGTTATGTCTGCTTGTATGGTGTGTTGTTTTATCTGTACGCTAGTTTGTATTGGTGTGTTTGCTGCCTTCCGGAGGAGTACGCTAGCCTAAATGACATGTCAGGAATGTGTACGCGCATCCTGAGTGCTGTATCGTGTGTTTGCTTTTCGCGTGTAAGATATATGCTAAGCAGTTCTTCTCCGTGCAAAATCGCTTATGTTTCCTTGAAAAACCTTGAGGTCTTTTAAATTTGTTGCCTTTGCAAGATTTTCCTTGTGCTACACAGTTTTTCTCATGGGTTTTACAAAATAATACCCCAGACTGGAAAAATGTCTCGTCCGTGGACTCGCTCCATGCCCAATCAGCCAGAAGAGGTTTATGGGACACAGACTAGCAACAATTTCACTCAGGGTCAGTCCAGTCAACAAGACAACGAAGCAGCCCTGTCTCAAGTCTGCCGTCTCTTCGAGCAAAGCCAACAACAGCACCAAGAGATGATGAATCATGTCATCAATATGGGGAACCACCGCGAACCCTATCAACCCCATTCCAAGTTATCTGAGTTACAGAAGACTCGCCCTTCAACTTTTGCTCACACCGATAGGCCGCTGGAAGCCGATGATTGGCTTCGCGACATTGAAAGGAGACTGATTATTGCTCAGTGTTCAGATCATGAGAAGGTGCTTTATGCACCACACTACCTTACTGGAGCAGCTGCAGCATGGTGGGAAAACTTCCTACACATGCATCCCAGTGAACACAACATCACCTAGGAAGAGTTCAAGGAAGGCTTCCGTGGGGCACACATCCCCAGGAGCATCATAAAAATAAAGAAGAGAGAGTTTGATGACCTGAAGCAGAGAGGCATGTCAGTGACAGAATACAATGGTCAATTTACCCAGCTGTCTCGTTATGCCTACGACGAGCATATGACAGAAAACAAGAAGATGGAAAAATTCCTGGACGGCCTGGCACCAGCACTAAGATGCCAACTGATTGTACACACCTTTCTGGACTTTAAATCTCTGGTGGACAAGGCCATTACCTTGGAGAATGAGCGCCGTAGTCTGGAAGATATCCGTAAGCGAAAGAGGGACAAGACGACTCTTGCTCGCAACAACCGAAGCAAGACTGAGGTTCCAAGGACAGAAGCAAGGAGATCCATGACTACCGATCCAAGGCCCGTCAGACAGTTTCATGCCAGGGACAAAGAGTACACGTACCGTCCAGGGGTCACCTGCTATGCTTGTGGTGAAGAAGGGCACTATGCTAAACAATGCCCAAAGCCGAGGAACGCGGCCCCCAAGCCAAACAATGGTGGAAACAATCCAGCCCCCAAGCGCAACAATTTCAATCCCAACAACAACCACAGGAAGGGTCACCTGAACCATGTGACCAGGGAAGAAGCGCAGAATGCCCCGGACATCGTGCTTGGTACGTTCCCTGTCAACACAGTACCTGCCACAGTTTTGTTTGATTCTAGAGCTTCCCATTCGTTCGTTTCGAAGAGCTTTGTTTTACAACATGGTTTTCCGATACGCCCCTTGGAAAAATCTATGATCATCAAGTCCCCCGGAAATAAGAAAATCGCTCAGGGTTACTGCCAAGGAGTGGTCATTGAGTTCGAAGGACTACAATCCCAAGCAAATCTCATCGTGTTGGAGATTAAAGGACTGGATGTCATTTTAGGAATGGACTGGTTGACCACCAAAAAAGGATTCATTGACTGTTTCAATCGGACCGTGATTCTCACCCACCATCATGGCAAGACGATAAGGGTTACAGCTCGAGAAAGGCCATGATCACAGCAACCAAAACTGAACAAAATGGACATTGCAGAACTGAGAAAAGTTCCAGTGGTATGTGAGTTTCCCGATGTGTTCCCTGAAGAACTGCCAGGCATGCCACCAGACCGAGAGATAGAATTCAGCATCGAACTAGCACCCGGCACCGCTCCCATCTATAAGAAGCCTTATAGAATGGCACCCTCAGAATTGGTGGAGTTGAAGAAGCAGATAAAGGAATTGTTGGACAAAGGATTTATTCGAGCCAGCTCCTCACCTTGGGGTTCGCCAGTGTTGTTCGCCAAGAAAAAGGATGGGACACTGAGACTGTGTATAGACTATCGAGCCCTCAATATGGTCACCATCAAAAACAAATATCCGATGCCACGGATAAATGATTTGTTTGACCAGCTCGCACAAGCCAAGGTATTCTCAAAGATTGATTTAAGATCCGGATATCACCAATTGAAAGTACGGACAGATGATATCCCCAAGACAGCATTCACTTCCAGATACGGATTATATGAGTTTACCGTGATGCCTTTTGGACTAACGAACGCCCCCGCATATTTCGTCCACCTCATGAACAAAGTGTTTATGAAATTCATGGACAAATTTGTTGTGGTATTCATTGACGATATTCTGGTTTTACTCAAGGACACCAGAAGAGCATGCTGAGCACCTCCGTATTGTTTTGGGAGAATTGAGGAAACACCAGTTGTACGCCAAATTTAGCAAGTGCGAATTTTGGCTAAGACAAGTTGGTTTCTTAGGCCATATATTGAACCAAGAAGGCGTGGCCGTAGACCCGGAAAAAGTCAAAGCCATACTTGACTGGAAGCCGCCCGCCAACGTTACAGATGTGCGGAGTTTCCTAGGAATGGCCGGATATTACAGAAGGTTTATTGAAGGATTCTCCACTGTGGCAAAACCTATGACACAATTGCTCAAGAAGGACAAGAAATTTGTATGGACGGAAGCATGCGAGCAGAGCTTCCAAGAACTCAAGAAGAAGCTGACAGCCGCACCAGTTTTAACTGTGCCAGACATACACAAGAGTTTTGAAGTATATTGTGACGCGTCCCGAAAAGGTCTCGGATGTGTGCTGATGCAGGATGGCAAAGTTGTCGCATATGCCTCCAGGCAGCTGCGAAAACATGAGGAAAATTACCCAACACATGACTTGGAGCTAGCAGCAGTCATTCATGCACTCAAGGAGTGGAGGCACTTTCTGTTGGGAAATCGCTGTGAAATATATACGGACCATAAGAGCCTCAAATATATTTTCACACAGCCAGAGCTAAATTTACGCAAACGACGCTGGTTGGAACTGGTCAAGGACTATGATGTCGGTATTCACTACCATCCAGGGAAAGCAAATGTAGTGGCCGATGCCCTTAGTCGAAACCCCAGCCCGGACAATGACGGTCCGCAAAACTTGAGGCCTGAGTTTCAGCAAGAGTTCGTTAGGCTCAACATGATGTTAGTCTCTGAGGGCACCGTATCAAATCTGGAGATACAACCCACCCTGGTGGAACAAATTAAGAAGGCTCAACAGGGACATCCCAGCATCGAAGGTAGAAAGAAGAAAATGGACCTTGGTAAGGCTTCAGAGTTCGTCACAGACAGTGAAGGAACATTATGGTACGGAGACAGACTTTGCGTACCTAACATTGAGGAACTCAAGCAACAAATCTTAACCGAAAGCCACACCGCTCCATACTCGATCCATCCTGGAGGAACCAAAATGTACAAGGACATTCAGGAAAGATTTTGGTGGCACGGTATGAAAAGAGATATAGCCGCATTTATTGCTTGTTGCGATTCATGTCAGCGCATCAAGGCCGAGCATCAAAAGCCAGCAGGGCTACTCCAGCCAAACAGGATACCGGAGTGGAAATGGGATGAAAAAGGAATGGACTTCATTGTCGGATTACCCCGATCACAACGCGGAAATGACGCCATATGGGTCATCACAGACCGACTAACCAAGGTTGCTCATTTCATTCCCGTGAAGACTACCGACTCCACACAAAGACTGGCCAAACTTTATCTCTCCCGTATAGTTTGTTTGCATGGAGTCCCAAAGACTATAATATCCGACCGAGGGACACAATTCGTCTCCAAATTTTGGGATCACCTACAACAAGCTCTGGGCACGCAACTAGCTTTCAGTACAGCGTACCACCCTCAGACTGATGGACAAACGGAACGTGTAAACCAAATCCTAGAGGATATGCTAAGAGCCTGTGTGCTCACCTATGGATCTAGTTGGGAAGAGAGTTTGCCGTATGCCGAATTTGCTTACAACAACAGTTACCAAGCCAGCTTGCAACTGGCACCCTTTGAAGCATTGTACGGACGGAGGTGTCGTACCCCACTAAATTGGTCAGAAACAGGTGACAGCCGTATCTTCGGCCCAGACATGCTTAAAGAGGCCGAGGAGAAAGTTAAACAGATCAGGGACAGACTGAAGACAGCGCAGAGCCGACAAAAGAGCTACTATGATCAGAAGCATCGTGAGGTCAGCTTTGAACCCGGTGATTCCGTATACCTCCGAGTATCTCCTATGAGGGGTCTACAACGGTTCAAAATTAAGGGAAAGCTAGCCCCAAGATTTATTGGACCATTTTGCGTAAAGGCATGAAGAGGCACGGTAGCCTACCAACTAGACTTGCCCAAGGAACTGTCAGACGTCCATGACGTATTCCACGTCTCACAATTGAGAAAATGTGTGAGTAACCCAGAGAAGCAGGTATCCCATGAGAGCATTGATGTGCAACCAGACCTCACCTACAGAGAGAGGCCAGTAAAGATTTTAGAAGAGTCTGAACGGAGGACCCGTCAGAAAACGACAAATTTTTTCAGAGTTCAGTGGAGCAACCACACTAAGGATGAAGCCACATGGGAAAGGGAAGATTTTCTCTGGGCAGAATATCCATATCTATTTGAGGATCAACAGAAATCTCGAGGACGAGATTTTTCCTAAGGGGGTAGGTGTTGTGACACCCAAATTTTTATTTGGATTTTTCAAAAGATTTTATTTGACTTGAGGGAGGTGATTTAAAATTTTTCTTCAAAAGAACTCTCCCTTTCAAATATTTTTTTCTTCTTTATGGCAAAGGTTTTATTTGGATTCACCCAAGATCTGTCTTTGGTCTTGGAGGTTCTTGCTTTTTATTTGGACTCAAGACAAAATGACTTTTGAAAATCTTTTTGAAAATGCACTATGGCTTTTGGAATAATCCCTTGCCACTTTCAACAATTCCCTCTTGCCATGGCCTTAGTGCAAATCCATTCTCCTAACCCTCCCCTCATCTTTGGATCATGTTTTGCATCAAATCCAGCAAGTTGTACCTCTCCATATAAATTTTTCCATTCAAAACTTATCAAATAAATTTCTGTCTTCTATTCTAGCCATTGGTGATTTACAAAGGAGCTACCATCTCTGCTTTGATTTTTGCCCCCAAACCAACTCCCCTTCCTAGTCCTTTGAACCCTCAACCAAGATCCATGAAGATCCACTGGTCTTCAGTTCAAATTTTTCAAACTACACTTACTGCAAGTTTGGACCAGATTTGTCAAATTTGGTGAAATTCATTCAAATCCTTTTCCAAAAATTCCAAGAAAAATCAGGCAGCCTCTGGGTGCATTGAGTGGTCACCTCACCAAGTACCAGCTCCAGAATTTTTTTCTCATTGCCAGATCTTTCTGTCGAACACCTGCAGTGCATTGTCAAATTCAGGTTCAGTAAAGTTCAGAGAACATTTCAGTGCACTGTCGTTTTCTGCAGAACCCGACGTCGAGCTCGCCAGTGCCGCTGTGTCGCCATGTTCCCTGTCCCCTCCCCCTTGTCCTCTACACCGCACGAGCGTCTGGCACCTTGCGGACGTCGGCGACGAGCAGCAGAAGGTGCGCCGCCCCGTGACCGACGCCAGCGGCGGCTTTGTGGCCGCCAGAGAGAGGCGCGGCGCTGACGGCGCCACCCAGCGCCGCCCAAGCCACCGGAGCTCGCCGCGTGGCCTTCCACTCCCCAGAACACGCTGCCACTCTCGTCGTGAACCGCAGGGCGCGGAGCACGCTCTCTGCCGCCGACGTGCCCGTGCGGCCACCCCACCGTGGACCGGCGCCGTTACGCCAAGACCAGCCGAGATTAGCGGGGGAATGACACCAGTAACTTCCACTTATGTTGCCTGGCCACTCAAACCTCCTGCCAATCCACTGCATCGCCGTAATTGCTCGCCGGAGATTCTCCGTTCACGGCCACCCCGTCGATCCGCCTATAAATAGAGGCCCCGAGCTTCAACTCGAACCCACACCATCCCTGCACTCCACCTAGAGCACGCCTAGCCACTGGAAGAGCCTCGAGGAGGTCTCCTTCCTCGACTCCGGCCGCCGCGACCCGCCACGGGATCCAGCTCGATTCGCTCCCGTGCGTGCGCGTCCGCCTCCCATCTCTTGCCAGTAGCTTCACTATGCATCCCTCCTTCTGACCCGCGCTTCAATTCGAAGTTTGCAGCGCTCCACCGGAGTTCTCCACCACCACCCGAGCCGCCGTCCGCCGGAGAAAGTGTCGCCGTCGACGTGGTGCTCTCCGACGGTCGACTCCACCACCCACCGACGCGGAAGGACACGCTGAAGCTCTTGGTACCCTCCGATCCTCCTAACTCGCCGTGGTTCGACGCCGGCGTCCACCGCAGTCTTCGGGCGCCGACGAGCCTTTTTAAACCTGACATGTGGGACCCCCCTGTCAGCCTCTGTTCTATTCTCCCTCGAACCATTTTCTGTTGGCGCCTTCCGGCAAAATACGCTTTCCCTCTTGAGTTTGCGCATTTCCAATCGAACCGTTTTCTGTTTTCTCAGTTAAAACCCTGAAACTTTTCCGTTTCATTACAGATGGGTCCCTGGACAGAAACCTTTATAACTTTTTAAATAAAAAGTGATTTTTGAGTGATTCTTTTTCTGACCTTCTTAAAATTTTGTCTAGTTTTTTTATGGGATTTATTTGGAAATTTTTTGGAGAAGTTTCTGTGCACACGTTGGTTTTCACGTTAGTGCCCGTTTTCGTTATTGCCGTAGGTTCCGGAAGAGGTGACGGAGCCGCGAACTTCGCCGAGCTAGACTCCGACTTCTCCGAACCAGGCAAGCATGTTTGAACCTTTGATATGATAGGTGTTTTGCATGTTTGCATGACAGTTGGTGCGTGGCATATGAGTGTCAGTGAGTATCTCGTTGCTTGTGAGGCAACTACCCGTTTTTTCCAAAGTCGCGATGATCTCTGGTGAGAGATGGCCAAATCATGTGGTGACATGAAGGGCAGCAAGGTGGTACTGTTGTAGCATACCAGCCTTGCGTCATCCGACGAATTCCGACGTTAACGTGGACGGAGTCACGTTATCATCTTTTCCCCTTCCGTGCTACCACATGTTTCTTTGCCAGGATGCGGTTTAGTAAGTTGGTAACCTCTTTCCGTGTACACACCAAACAGAGGGGCCGGGATGATGGTACCTTGGCCCAGGATTAAAGCCAGTCATCCGGTCAGGGGGCATGGGTGTTTCCGGTTGGGACCGAGAGGGGGGCACCCCCTTAGAGCGCGCGTATAGAAATTTGATCCCATGCTACGCGAGGTTGTAGCCTCCCCGTCTCAAGGTTTTTCTTGAACGTTGCCGAGGGTGATCCCTGGCTTCGGAATATTGAAATGGGTGTGTACTGGTTAGACGTGTTTCTTCCAAAACACCGTAAGCGGAACTAGTCCCTGTGACTACTGATCCGTTGGCTGTGGTTAAGTACAAACTCTGCAGAGTCAAATTCTTCCAAGTCATCGTATCCATGATCAAGTAGTGTAATCAGTTTATCCATATCTATCCACGTGGAAAACTTGTCTCCGGTGAACAAGCTCAAGTGGTAAACTCGGTTAAATTATTATTACTATGGATGGACTAACCTTTTATTTGTCTCGTACTTGTAATAATTTATGACCTCGAGCTACTGAATTATTGAGCTACAATATAAGCCCTTTATGTGACGTCGCGCAGACGTCCGACTGTGGCGTGTTTTTGTTTCTTACTTTAAATATAAGCCCTTTATGTGACGTCGCGCAGACGTCCGACTGTGGCGTGTTTTTGTTTCTTACTTTAAATATAAGCCCTTTATGTGACGTCGCGCAGACGTCCGACTGTGGCGTGTTTTTGTTTCTTACTTTAAATATAAGCCCTTTATGTGATGTCGCTCAGACGTCCGACTGTGGCACGCACTGCCTTTATTTTCTGTTATAAGCCCTTTATGTGGTGTCGCCCCGATGCCCGACTGTGGCATTACTATTCTGCAGTTTCCTCTCGAGGAGTCATTCGGACCCTCGTTTGGCACCAGTATTATTATTCTTGCAGTTTCCTCTCGAGGAGTCATTCAGACACTCGTTTGGCACCAGTACTACTACTCTGCAGTTTCCTCTCGAGGAGTCATTCAGACACTCGTTTGGCACCCAGCATTTATTATCTCTATGTCTGAACGCGCTGGTTAACTTGTTTATATGCTTCATGTTTACATTTGTTATATCTTATGTCCGAACTGTCTTGCGAGTACTTTCATAGTACTCACCTGGCTTGTTGATTTGGCCAGATGTTGACGAAGGCGATCTCTTGGATGAAGAGTTTGATAGCGCGTCCGATGCCTAGAGGAGTCCCAGTTAGTCCTGCGCGATCCCGGATATTGGTCACTTGTATTACATACGCTTCCGCCACCCGTTATAAGTCTCCTCGAGCCTCACTCCGATGCTCGAAGAGCTATAGTCTTCAGGAGTCATATCACTCACTTCGAAGTGATATTCCCACCATCGTTATTATCGTGAGTTAGTAGTTATGCCACCCTATCCGCCATCTTGTTTTGTCGGCGTGCATGTAATAAATTGTTGGGCAATTTCCGCTCAACTTTGTATTATATTCAGTACTCCTAGTATTTTTCTTCTGTGACCATGATATTGTCTACCAGTGAGAAGGAATTCTTGCTTACTGGTCCGTAAAAGGGATTGGTCTCTCAATAATTATATTATTAAAAATCGGTCGTGACTAGCTTGGTACCAGAGCCAGGCTGACTGTAAGAAGCCACTAGGTGCGATCGCTAATCGGTTATTAGCATCTTTTGTGCTTTTTCAGCATTTTGCAATTGTAGCTATTTTCTGTTGGTCATCATAAATTTATGACATGACTACTCAGAATTTTTGCCTACTTTTGTAGATGGCTGGCAGCAGCTGTGAGAATCGAGTGTTCACGAACGTGCCCGAGGGGTTTGTCAAGCTCCTCGTCTCCATCACCAAGCTCGCTATCGGGCCAGCAGCCCGCCCGGAGTTCACGCTCTATCAGCACAAGCTCAGCGACGACGTGTCTATGCACCAGGCTGTGGTGCAATTCAAGGGAGGACGTTCTGCAGCTCGCCACTTCCGTTTTGTGGGAAGGGCCATGCCTACGGAGAGGCATGCCATGCAGATGGCTGCCCGTGAGGCGATAGCACGTCTTCGGGACATCCTTCCTACGATGAAGACTCGTCGCTACCGCTACCTCCCATGCCATGTGCCATACACTAGTCACTATGCATTTGCCTGCCATCGGGGAGAGCGAGATGAAGCCATCGAGATGGTTGTTGAGTATCTCAAGGCTCTGGAGGAGTCTTTCGACAACCTCGTAGACGATCTTGTGGCTGCCCGCATGGACTTAGTTCGGGGCGGTCCTGCCAGCAGGAAGGAGCTTCTGAACACGGCGCCGCCTCTGACTTTCGTCTCGTCTTCAGCCTCGTATGCACCGGCCGTTTTGGCCACTGCACGCCGTCTGCCCACCACTGAGGAGTTCGACCGAGTCATCGCTCCTACTCCAGTCAGAGCTGCACCGCCTGCCGCACCCGCCCTACCACCTGTCGCTCCCGCACCGTCACCGCAGCGCAGCGTTATGCGCCAGGAGCCAGCTAGAGAGGAGGTGGAGGTTGATTCTCCTGGACCACTGAGTCTTGCCATCGGCAAGGGGAAGGAAATCTTCACCATCTCCGACTGAGAGCGCCGAGTAGCCGCGCGTTATGTCTGCTTGTATGGTGTGTTGTTTTATCTGTACGCTAGTTTGTATTGGTGTGTTTGCTGCCTTCCGGAGGAGTACGCTAGCCTAAATGACATGTCAGGAATGTGTACGCGCATCCTGAGTGCTGTATCGTGTGTTTGCTTTTCGCGTGTAAGATATATGCTAAGCAGTTCTTCTCCGTGCAAAATCGCTTATGTTTCCTTGAAAAACCTTGAGGTCTTTTAAATTTGTTGCCTTTGCAAGATTTTCCTTGTGCTACACAGTTTTTCTCATGGGTTTTACAAAATAATACCCCAGACTGGAAAAATGTCTCGTCCGTGGACTCGCTCCATGCCCAATCAGCCAGAAGAGGTTTATGGGACACAGACTAGCAACAATTTCACTCAGGGTTAGTCCAGTCAACAAAACAACGAAGCAGCCCTGTCTCAAGTCTGCCGTCTCTTCGAGCAAAGCCAACAACAGCACCAAGAGATGATGAATCATGTCATCAATATGGGGAACCACCGCGAACCCTATCAACCCCATTCCAAGTTATCTGAGTTACAGAAGACTCGCCCTTCAACTTTTGCTCACACCGATAGGCCGCTGGAAGCCGATGATTGGCTTCGCGACATTGAAAGGAGACTGATTATTGCTCAGTGTTCAGATCATGAGAAGGTGCTTTATGCACCACACTACCTTACTGGAGCAGCTGCAGCATGGTGGGAAAACTTCCTACACATGCATCCCAGTGAACACAACATCACCTAGGAAGAGTTCAAGGAAGGCTTCCCGTGGGGCACACATCCCCAGGAGCATCATAAAAATAAAGAAGAGAGAGTTTGATGACCTGAAGCAGAGAGGCATGTCAGTGACAGAATACAATGGTCAATTTACCCAGCTGTCTCGTTATGCCTACGACGAGCATATGACAGAAAACAAGAAGATGGAAAAATTCCTGGACGGCCTGGCACCAGCACTAAGATGCCAACTGATTGTACACACCTTTCTGGACTTTAAATCTCTGGTGGACAAGGCCATTACCTTGGAGAATGAGCGCCGTAGTCTGGAAGATATCCGTAAGCGAAAGAGGGACAAGACGACTCTTGCTCGCAACAACCGAAGCAAGACTGAGGTTCCAAGGACAGAAGCAAGGAGATCCACGACTACCGATCCAAGGCCCGTCAGACAGTTTCATGCCAGGGACAAAGAGTACACGTACCGTCCAGGGGTCACCTGCTATGCTTGTGGTGAAGAAGGGCACTATGCTAAACAATGCCCAAAGCCGAGGAACGCGGCCCCCAAGCCAAACAATGGTGGAAACAATCCAGCCCCCAAGCGCAACAATTTCAATCCCAACAACAACCACAGGAAGGGTCACCTGAACCATGTGACCAGGGAAGAAGCGCAGAATGCCCCGGACATCGTGCTTGGTACGTTCGCTGTCAACACAGTACCTGCCACAGTTTTGTTTGATTCTAGAGCTTCCCATTCGTTCGTTTCGAAGAGCTTTGTTTTACAACATGGTTTTCCGATACGCCCCTTGGAAAAATCTATGATCATCAAGTCCCCCGGAAATAAGAAAATCGCTCAGGGTTACTGCCAAGGAGTGGTCATTGAGTTCGAAGGACTACAATCCCAAGCAAATCTCATCGTGTTGGAGATTAAAGGACTGGATGTCATTTTAGGAATGGACTGGTTGACCACCAACAAAGGATTCATTGACTGTTTCAATCGGACCGTGATTCTCACCCACCATCATGGCAAGACGATAAGGGTTACAGCTCGAGAAAGGCCACGATCACAGCAACCAAAACTGAACAAAATGGACATTGCAGAACTGAGAAAAGTTCCAGTGGTATGTGAGTTTCCCGATGTGTTCCCTGAAGAACTGCCAGGCATGCCACCAGACCGAGAGATAGAATTCAGCATCGAACTAGCACCCGGCACCGCTCCCATCTATAAGAAGCCTTATAGAATGGCACCCTCAGAATTGGTGGAGTTGAAGAAGCAGATAAAGGAATTGTTGGACAAAGGATTTATTCGAGCCAGCTCCTCACCTTGGGGTTCGCCAGTGTTGTTCGCCAAGAAAAAGGATGGGACACTGAGACTGTGTATAGACTATCGAGCCCTCAATATGGTCACCATCAAAAACAAATATCCGATGCCACGGATAAATGATTTGTTTGACCAGCTCGCACAAGCCAAGGTATTCTCAAAGATTGATTGAAGATCCGGATATCACCAATTGAAAGTACGGACAGATGATATCCCCAAGACAGCATTCACTTCCAGATACGGATTATATGAGTTTACCGTGATGCCTTTTGGACTAACGAACGCCCCCGCATATTTCGTCCACCTCATGAACAAAGTGTTTATGAAATTCATGGACAAATTTGTTGTGGTATTCATTGACGATATTCTGGTTTTACTCAAGGACACCAGAAGAGCATGCTGAGCACCTCCGTATTGTTTTGGGAGAATTGAGGAAACACCAGTTGTACGCCAAATTTAGCAAGTGCGAATTTTGGCTAAGACAAGTTGGTTTCTTAGGCCATATATTGAACCAAGAAGGCGTGGCCGTAGACCCGGAAAAAGTCAAAGCCATACTTGACTGGAAGCCGCCCGCCAACGTTACAGATGTGCGGAGTTTCCTAGGAATGGCCGGATATTACAGAAGGTTTATTGAAGGATTCTCCACTGTGGCAAAACCTATGACACAATTGCTCAAGAAGGACAAGAAATTTGTATGGACGGAAGCATGCGAGCAGAGCTTCCAAGAACTCAAGAAGAAGCTGACAGCCGCACCAGTTTTAACTGTGCCAGACATACACAAGAGTTTTGAAGTATATTGTGACGCGTCCCGAAAAGGTCTCGGATGTGTGCTGATGCAGGATGGCAAAGTTGTCGCATATGCCTCCAGGCAGCTGCGAAAACATGAGGAAAATTACCCAACACATGACTTGGAGCTAGCAGCAGTCATTCATGCACTCAAGGAGTGGAGGCACTTTCTGTTGGGAAATCGCTGTGAAATATATACGGACCATAAGAGCCTCAAATATATTTTCACACAGCCAGAGCTAAATTTACGCAAACGACGCTGGTTGGAACTGGTCAAGGACTATGATGTCGGTATTCACTACCATCCAGGGAAAGCAAATGTAGTGGCCGATGCCCTTAGTCGAAACCCCAGCCCGGACAATGACGGTCCGCAAAACTTGAGGCCTGAGTTTCAGCAAGAGTTCGTTAGGCTCAACATGATGTTAGTCTCTGAGGGCACCGTATCAAATCTGGAGATACAACCCACCCTGGTGGAACAAATTAAGAAGGCTCAACAGGGACATCCCAGCATCGAAGGTAGAAAGAAGAAAATGGACCTTGGTAAGGCTTCAGAGTTCGTCACAGACAGTGAAGGAACATTATGGTACGGAGACAGACTTTGCGTACCTAACATTGAGGAACTCAAGCAACAAATCTTAACCGAAAGCCACACCGCTCCATACTCGATCCATCCTGGAGGAACCAAAATGTACAAGGACATTCAGGAAAGATTTTGGTGGCACGGTATGAAAAGAGATATAGCCGCATTTATTGCTTGTTGCGATTCATGTCAGCGCATCAAGGCCGAGCATCAAAAGCCAGCAGGGCTACTCCAGCCAAACAGGATACCGGAGTGGAAATGGGATGAAAAAGGAATGGACTTCATTGTCGGATTACCCCGATCACAACGCGGAAATGACGCCATATGGGTCATCACAGACCGACTAACCAAGGTTGCTCATTTCATTCCCGTGAAGACTACCGACTCCACACAAAGACTGGCCAAACTTTATCTCTCCCGTATAGTTTGTTTGCATGGAGTCCCAAAGACTATAATATCCGACCGAGGGACACAATTCGTCTCCAAATTTTGGGATCACCTACAACAAGCTCTGGGCACGCAACTAGCTTTCAGTACAGC
This sequence comes from Triticum aestivum, assembly GCF_018294505.1. Classification (NCBI taxonomy): domain Eukaryota; kingdom Viridiplantae; phylum Streptophyta; class Magnoliopsida; order Poales; family Poaceae; genus Triticum; species Triticum aestivum. The sequence goes on from NC_057799.1 coordinate 557,517,493, forward strand.
GTACCACCCTCAGACTGATGGACAAACGGAACGTGTAAACCAAATCCTAGAGGATATGCTAAGAGCCTGTGTGCTCACCTATGGATCTAGTTGGGAAGAGAGTTTGCCGTATGCCGAATTTGCTTACAACAACAGTTACCAAGCCAGCTTGCAACTGGCACCCTTTGAAGCATTGTACGGACGGAGGTGTCGTACCCCACTAAATTGGTCAGAAACAGGTGACAGCCGTATCTTCGGCCCAGACATGCTTAAAGAGGCCGAGGAGAAAGTTAAACAGATCAGGGACAGACTGAAGACAGCGCAGAGCCGACAAAAGAGCTACTATGATCAGAAGCATCGTGAGGTCAGCTTTGAACCCGGTGATTCCGTATACCTCCGAGTATCTCCTATGAGGGGTCTACAACGGTTCAAAATTAAGGGAAAGCTAGCCCCAAGATTTATTGGACCATTTTGCGTAAAGGCATGAAGAGGCACGGTAGCCTACCAACTAGACTTGCCCAAGGAACTGTCAGACGTCCATGACGTATTCCACGTCTCACAATTGAGAAAATGTGTGAGTAACCCAGAGAAGCAGGTATCCCATGAGAGCATTGATGTGCAACCAGACCTCACCTACAGAGAGAGGCCAGTAAAGATTTTAGAAGAGTCTGAACGGAGGACCCGTCAGAAAACGACAAATTTTTTCAGAGTTCAGTGGAGCAACCACACTAAGGATGAAGCCACATGGGAAAGGGAAGATTTTCTCTGGGCAGAATATCCATATCTATTTGAGGATCAACAGAAATCTCGAGGACGAGATTTTTCCTAAGGGGGTAGGTGTTGTGACACCCAAATTTTTATTTGGATTTTTCAAAAGATTTTATTTGACTTGAGGGAGGTGATTTAAAATTTTTCTTCAAAAGAACTCTCCCTTTCAAATATTTTTTTCTTCTTTATGGCAAAGGTTTTATTTGGATTCACCCAAGATCTGTCTTTGGTCTTGGAGGTTCTTGCTTTTTATTTGAACTCAAGACAAAATGAATTTTGAAAATCTTTTTGAAAATGCACTATGGCTTTTGGAATAATCCCTTGCCACTTTCAACAATTCCCTCTTGCCATGGCCTTTGTGCAAATCCATTCTCCTAACCCTCCCCTCATCTTTGGATCATGTTTTGCATCAAATCCAGCAAGTTGTACCTCTCCATATAAATTTTTCCATTCAAAACTTATCAAATAAATTTCTGTCTTCTATTCTAGCCATTGGTGATTTACAAAGGAGCTACCATCTCTGCTTTGATTTTTGCCCCCAAACCAACTCACCTTCCTAGTCCTTTGAACCCTCAACCAAGATCCATGAAGATCCACTGGTCTTCAGTTCAAATTTTTCAAACTACACTTACTGCAAGTTTGGACCAGATTTGTCAAATTTGGTGAAATTCATTCAAATCCTTTTCCAAAAATTCCAAGAAAAATCAGGTAGCCTCTGGGTGCATTGAGTGGTCACCTCACCAAGTACCAGCTCCAGAATTTTTTTTCTCATTGCCAGATCTTTCTGTCGAACACCTGCAGTGCATTGTCAAATTCAAGTTCAGTAAAGTTCAGAGAACATTATAGTGCACTGTCGTTTTCTGCAGAACCCGACGTCGATCTCGCCAGTGCCGCTGTGTCGCCGTGTTCCCTGTCCCCTCCCCCTTGTCCTCTGCACCGCACGAGCGTCTGGCACCTTGCGGACGTCGGCGACGAGCAGCAGAAGGTGCGCCACCCCGTGACCGACGCCAGCGGTGGCTTTGCGGCCGCCAGAGAGAGGCGCGGCGCTGACGGCGCCACCCAGCGCCGCCCAAGCCATCGGAGCTCGCCGTGTGGCCTTCCACTCCCCAGAACACGCTCCCACTCTCGTCGTGAACCGCAGGGCGCGGAGCGCGCTCTCTGCCGCCGACGTGCCCGTGCGGCCACCCCACCGTGGACCGGCGCCGTTACGCTAAGACCAGCCGAGATTAGCGGGGGAACGACACCAGTAACTTCCACTGATGCTGCCTGGCCACTCAAACCTCCTGCCAATCCACTGCATCGCCGTAATTGCTCGCCGGAGATTCTCCGTTCACGGCCACCCCGTCGATCCGCCTATAAATAGAGGCCCCGAGCTTCAACTCGAACCCACACCATCCCTGCACTCCACCTAGAGCACGCCTAGCCACTGGAAGAGCCTCGAGGAGGTCTCCTTCCTCGACTCCGGCCGCCGCGACCCGCCACGAGATCCAGCTCGATTCGCTCCCGTGCGTGCGCGTCCGCCTCCCATCTCTTGCCAGTAGCTTCACTATGCATCCCTCCTTCTGACCCGCGCTTCAATTCGAAGTTTGCAGCGCTCCACCGGAGTTCTCCACCACCACCCGAGCCGCCGTCCGCCGGAGAAAGTGTCGCCGTCGACGTGGTGCTCTCCGACGGTCGAGTCCACCATCCACCGACGCGGAAGGACACGCTGAAGCTCTTGGTACCCTCCGATCCTCCTAACTCGCCGTGGTTCGACGCCGGCGTCCACCGCAGTCTTCGGGCGCCGGCGAGCCTTTTTAAACCTGACATGTGGGACCCCCCCTGTCAGCCTCTGTTCTATTCTCCCTCGAACCGTTTTCTGTTGGCGCCTTCGGGCAAAATACGCTTTCCCTCTTGAGTTTGCGCATTTCCAATCGAACCGTTTTCTGTTTTCTCAGTTAAAACCCTGAAACTTTTCTGTTTCATTACAGATGGGTCCCTGGACAGAAACCTTTATAACTTTTTAATAAAAAGTGATTTTTGAGTGATTCTTTTTCTGACCTTCTTAAAATTTTGTCTAGTTTTTTATGGGATTTATTTGGAATTTTTTTGGAGAAGTTTCTGTTCACGCGTTGGTTTTCACGTTAGTGCCCGTTTTCGTTATTGCCGTAGGTTCCGGAAGAGGTGACGGAGCCGCGAACTTCGCCGAGCTAGACTCCGACTTCTCCGAACCAGGCAAGCATGTTTGAACCTTTGATATGATAGGTGTTTTGCATGTTTGCATGACAGTTGGTGCGTGGCATATGAGTGTCAGTGAGTATCTCGTTGGTTGTGAGGCAACTACCCGTTTTTTCCAAAGTCGCGATGATCTCTGGTGAGAGATGGCCAAATCATGTGGTGACATGAAGGGCAGCAAGGTGGTACTGTTGTAGCATACCAGCCTTGCGTCATCCGACGAATTCCGACGTTAACGTGGACGGAGTCACGTTATCGTCTTTTCCCCTTCCGTGCTACCACATGTTTCTTTGCCAGGATGCGGTTTAGTAAGTTGGTAACCTCTTTCCGTGTACACACCAAGCAGAGGGGCCGGGATGATGGTACCTTGGCCCAGGATTAAAGCCAGTCATCCGGTCAGGGGGCATGGGTGTTTCCGGTTGGGACCGAGAGGGGGGGCACCCCCTTAGAGCGCGCGTATAGAAATTTGATCCCATGCTACGTGAGGTTGTAGCCTCCCCGTCTCAAGGTTTTTCTTGAACGTTGCCGAGGGTGATCCCTGGTTTCGGAATATTGAAATGGGTGTGTACTGGTTAGACGTGTTTCTTCCAAAACACCGTAAGCGGAACTAGACCCTGTGACTACTGAAATCCGTTGGCTGTGGTTAAGTACAAACTCTGTAGAGTCAAATTCTTCCAAGTCATCGTATCCATGATCAAGTAGTGTAATCAGTTTATCCATATCTATCCACGTGGAAAACTTGTCTCCGGTGAACAAGGTCAAGTGGTAAACCCGGTTAAATTATTATTACTATGGATGGACTAACCTTTTATTTGTCTCGTACTTGTAATAATTTATGACCTCGAGCTACTGAATTATTGAGCTACAATATAAGCCCTTTATGTGACGTCGCGCAGACGTCCGACTGTGGCGTGTTTTTGTTTCTTACTTTAAATATAAGCCCTTTATGTGACATCGTGCAGACGTCCGACTGTGGCGTGTTTTTGTTTCTTACTTTAAATATAAGCCCTTTATGTGACGTCGCGCAGACGTCCGACTGTGGCGTGTTTTTGTTTCTTACTTTAAATATAAGCCCTTTATGTGATGTCGCTCAGACGTCCGACTGTGGCACGCACTGCCTTTATTTTCTGTTATAAGCCCTTTATGTGGTGTCGCCCCGACGCCCGACTGTGGCATTACTATTCTGCAGTTTCCTCTCGAGGAGTCATTCGGACCCTCGTTTGGCACCAGTATTATTATTCTTGCAGTTTCCTCTCGAGGAGTCATTCAGACACTCGTTTGGCACCAGTACTACTACTCTGCAGTTTCCTCTCGAGGAGTCATTCAGACACTCGTTTGGCACCCAGCATTTATTATCTCTATGTCTGAACGCGCTGGTTAACTTGTTTATATGCTTCATGTTTACATTTGTTATATCTTATGTCCGAACTGTCTTGCGAGTACTTTCATAGTACTCACCTGGCTTGTTGATTTGGCCAGATGTTGACGAAGGCGATCTCTTGGATGAAGAGTTTGATAGCGCGTCCGACGCCTAGAGGAGTCCCAGTCAGTCCAGCGCGATCCCGGATATTGGTCACTTGTATTACATACGCTTCCGCCACCCGTTATAAGTCTCCTCGAGCCTCACTCCGACGCTCGAAGAGCCGTAGTCTTCAGGAGTCATATCACTCACTTCGCAGTGATATTCCCACCACCGTTATTATCGTGAGTTAGTAGTTATGCCACCCTATCCGCCGTCTTGTTTTGTCGGCGTGCATGTAATAAATTGTTGGGCAATTTCCGCTCAACTTTGTATTATATTCAGTACTCTTGGTATTTTTCTTCTGTGACCATGATATTGTCTACCAGTGAGAAGGAATTCTTCCTTACTGGTCCATCAAAGGGATTGGTCTCTCAATAATTATATTATTGAAAAACCGGTCGTGACATCACTCTAGCAACCCATCATCTACTTATTACTTCCCAACGCCTTCCTCTAGGCCCAAATAATGGTGAAGTGTCATGTAGTCGATGTTCACATAACACCACTAGAGGAAAGACAACATACATCTCATCAAAATATCGAACGAATACCAAATTCACATGACTACTAATAGCAAGACTTTACCCGTGTCCTCAGGAACAAACGTAACTATTCACAAAGCATATTCATGTTCATGATCAGATGAGTATTAATATGCATTAAGGATCTGAACATATGTTCTTCCACCAAATAAACCAATTAGCATCAACTACAAGGAGTAATCAACACTACTAGCAACCCACAGGTACCAATTTGTGGTTTTGATAGAAGATTTGATACAAGAGATGAACCAGTGTTTTGAGAGGAGATGGTGCTGGTGAAGATGTTGATGGAGATTGACCCCCTCCCGATGAGAGGATCGTTGGTGATAACGATGGTGATGATTTCCCCCTCCCGGAGGGAAGTTTCCCCGGAAGAACAGCTCCGCCGGAGCCCTAGATTGGTTCCGCCAAGGTTCCGCCTCGTGGCGGCGGAGTTTCGTCCCGTAAGCTTGCTTATGATTTTTTTCCAGGGTAAAAGCCTTCATATAGCAGAAGATGGGCACCGGAGGGCCACCAGGGGGCCCAGGAGACAGGGGGCGCGCCCAGTAGGGGGGGGGCGCGCCCCCACCCTCCTGGCCAGGGTGTGGGCCCCCTCTGGTATTTTCTTCGCTCAATAATTCTTAATAATTCCAAAAATGACTTTCATGGAGTTTTAGGACTTTTGGAGCTGTGCAGAATAGGTTTCCAATATTTGCTCCTTTTCCAGCCCAGAATCCCAGCCGCCGGCATTTTCCCTCTTCGTGATAAACCTTGTAAAATAAGAGAGAATAGCCATAAGTATTGTAACATAACGTGTAATAACAGCCCATAATGCAATAAATATCAATATATAAGCATGATGCAAAATGGACGTATCAGGGGGCCGCGCGCCCTGCCTTGCCCTTCCTCCTCTCTTCCACCACTTGGCCCAATACTTCTTTCCCGTATTCCCGTATCTCCCCCATACTCCAAAAAATAACCGAATCACTCGGAACCTTTCCGATGTCCAAATATAGTCATCCAACATATCGATCTTTACATCTCGACCATTTCGAGACTCCTCGTCAGTTCCCCGATCTCATCCGGGCCGAGCGGCGGGGTCGGCGGGACGGGCGGCTCCGGCGGCGAGGCGACGGGGCGGCGGCGTCGGGCGGCGTCGGCGACGGCGCTGGTTAGGGTTAGGGTTTCGGGCGCTGGTGGGCTGCGGGGCTCCGGGGCGGCGGCTTATAAAGGGCCGGCCCGAGGTCTCCTGTCCGGGTACGGCCCGAAGTCGGTTTGACTTTTTTTAAAAATAATTCTGGTGTGCAAAAAAGAAAGAAAAGAAATACTAAACGGACTCCAAAAATCCAGAAATAAATTTTCCCCGTTCTCTAAAAATAAGCCGGACAAGATGAACATTTATTTGAGCCTAAAATGAAGTTTGAAAGACGCATATTTTTCCTAGGCAAATAAAATAGCAATAAAATCCGAACAAAATCAAATATTTGTTTTTAATATTTTCCTCCAATATTTCATTTTTCTGGAGAAGTCATATTATCCCCTGCCATATATTTTGAATATGAAATATTTTCGGAGAGAAAAATAGTTAAAACAAATGATCCTCGTTTCGATATTTGATAAAACTCAAATATGAAAATCATGAAATCCCCATCTCTCTCCGTGGGTCCTTGAGTTGCTTAGAATTTCGAGGATCGCAAAATGAAATGCAATAAAATATGATATGCATGATGATCTAATGTATAACATTCCAAATTGAAAATTTGGCATGTTACAGAAGCAACTTCATAAGCACCCTTAAAAGCAACAAATTCTTCAATTTGTTCGACATCATAGTAACAATAAACACCATTTCCATAAGAAGATAGGATTTCATTATCATTAAACTCACATAGGTAGGGAAGGTGTTTTTTAGTGTTCTTAGAGCAACAAGTAAAGTCATAAATTTCACAAAGATTCCAAGCATAGCATAGCAAACTATTTATTTGATACCATAAGAGCTTCCCCTTTTCAGACAAACGATGACGCACAAAATGAGCATGCTCATCTAAAGATTTTCCCTCAACTAAACTATTTGGGGTTTCAGCACAAGCACATATAGATCGAAGATGATCCAAGTAGAACACTTTAAGTGGATCCATGTCAATAGATTTTTAGCAAGCAAAGATGCAAGCAAATAGAAGGCACATGGAAACACAAACAAAAAGACATACGGGAAGAAGGCGAAGAAAAGGCAAAGGTGAAGTGCGGGAGAGGAAAACGAGAGGCAAATGGAAAATAATGTAATGTGAGGGATAAGAGTTTGTGATGGGTACTTGTTATGTCTTGACTTGTGCGTAGACTCCCCGGCAACGGCGCCAGAAATCCTTCTTGCTACCTCTTGAGCATGCGTTGGTTTTCCCTTGAAGAGGAAATGCTGATGCAGCAAAGTAGCGTAAGTATTTCCCTCGGTTTTTGAGAACCAAGATATCAATCCAGTAGGAGGCCATACGCAAGTCCCTCGTACCCACACAAACAAATAAGAACCTTGCAACCAACGCGATAAAGGGGTTGTCAATCCCTTCACGGCCACTTGCAAAAGAGAGATCTGATAGAGATGACAAGATAATATTTTTGGTATTTTTATGATAAAGATTAAAAGTGAAGATTGCAAAGTAAAAATAGATTGGAAACTTATATGATGGAAAATAGACCCGGGGCCATAGGTTTCACTAGTGGCTTCTCTCAAGATAGCATAAGTATTACGGTGGGTTGATGACCCACAAGTATAGGTGATCTATCGTAGTCCTTTCAATAAGTAAGAGTGTGGAACCCAACGAGGAGCAGAAGGAAATGACAAGCGGTTTTCAGTAAGGTATTCTCTGCAAGCATTGAAATTATCGGTAACAGATAGTTTTGTGATAAGGTAATATGTAACGGGTAACACGTAATGAAAGTAAATAAGGTGCAGCAAGATGGCCCAATCCTTTTTGTAGCAAAGGACAAGCCTGGACAAAATCTTATATGAAGGAAAACGCTCCCGAGGACACATGGGAATTATCGTCAAGCTAGTTTTCATCACGCTCATATGATTCGCGTTTGTTACTTTGATAATTTGATATGTGGGTGGACCGGTGCATGGGCGCTGCCCTTACTTGGACAAGCATCCCACTTATGATTAACCCCTATTGCAAGCATCCGCAACTACAAAAGAAGTATTAAGGTAAACCCTAACCATAGCTTGAAACATATGGATCCAAATCAGCCCCTTATGAAGAACCTCATAAACTAGGGTTTAAGCTTCTGTCACTCTAGCAACCCATCATCTACTTATTACTTCCCAATGCCTTCCTCTAGGCCCAAACAATGGTGAAGTGTCATGTAGTCGACGTTCACATAACACCACTAGAGGAAAGACAACATACATCTCATCAAAATATCGAACGAATACCAAATTCACATGACTACTTATAGCAAGACTTCTCTCATGTCCTCAGGAACAAACGTAACTACTCACAAATCATATTCATGTTCATAATCAGAGGGGTATTAATATGCATAATGGATCTGAACATATGATCTTCCACCAAATAAACCAACTAGCATGAACTACAAGGAGTAATCAACACTACTAGTAACCCACAGGTACCAATATGAGGTTTGGATACAAAGATTGGATACAAGAGATGAACTAGGGTTTTAGAGGAGATGGTGCTAGTGAAGATGTTGATGGAGATTGACCCCCTCCCGATGAGAGGATCATTGGTGATGACGATGGTGATGATTTCCCCCTCCCAGAGGGAAGTTCCCCTGACAGAACAGCTTCGCCGGAGCCCTAGATTGGTTCCGCCAAGGTTCTGCCTCGTGGCGGTGGTGTTTCGTCCCGTAAGGTTGCTTATGATTTTTTCCAGGGTAGAAGACGCCATATAGCCAAAGGTGGGCACCGGAGTCCTTCCAGGGGGCCCACGAGGCAGGGGGCGCGCCCAGGGGGGTAGGGCGCGCCCCCACCCTCGTGGCCAGGGTGTGGTCCCCCTATGTTACTTTCTTCGCTCAGTAGTTTTATTAATTCCAAAAACTGCTTCCGTGAAGTTTCAGGACTTTTGGAGTTGCGCAGAATAGGTCTCTAATATTTGCTCCTTTTCCAGCCCAGAATTCCAGCTGCCAGCATTCTCCCTCTTCATGTAAACCTTGTAAAATAAGAGAGTATAGGCATAAGTATTGTGACATAATGTGTAATAACAGCCCATAATGCAATAAATATCGATATAAAAGCATGATGCAAAATGGACGTATCATGGGTGAACAAATTATTGTCGAGCAATTGATAGAATAGCGCATAGTTATGAGAATATCTAGGCATGATCATGTATATAGGCATCACGTCCGCAACAAGTAGACCAACTCCTACCTGCATCTACTACTATTACTCCACACATCGACCGCTATCCAGCATGCATCTAGAGTATTAAGTTCATAAGAACAGAGTAACACATTAGGTAAGATGACATGATGTAGAGGGATAAACTCAAGCAATATGATATAAACCCCATCTTTTTATCCTCGTTGGCAACAATACAATACGTGTCGTTTCCCCTTCTGTCACTAGGATCGAGCACCGCATGATTGAACCCAAAGCTAACCACTTCTCCCATTGCAAGAAAGATCAATCTAGTAGGCCCAACCAAACTGATAATTCGAAGAGACTTGCAAAGATAACCAATCACACATAAAAGAATTCAGAGGAGATTCAAATATTGTTCATATATAATCTTGATCATAAACCCACAATTCATCGGATCTCGACAAACACACCGCAAAAATAGTTACATCGAATAGATCTCCAAGAAGATCGAGGAGAACTTTGTATTGAGATCCAAAGAGAGAGAAGAAGTCATCTATCTAATAACTATGGACCCGAAAGTCTGAGGTAAACTACTCACACATCATCGGAGAGGCTATGGTGTTGATGTAGAAGCCCTCCGTGATCGATTCCCCCTCCGGCGGAGCGCCGGAAAAGGCCCCAAGATGGGATCTCACGGGTACAGAAGGTTGCGGCGGCGGAAATAGGGTTTCGTGGTGTTCCCGGATGTTTTCGGGGTACGTGGATATATATAGGAGGAAGAAGTAGGTAGGTGGAGCTACGAGGGGCCCACGAGGGTGGGGGCGCGCCCAGGGGGCAGGCGCGCCTCCCTGCCTCGTGGCCTCCTTGTTGATTTCTTGACGTCCACTCCAAGTCCTCTGGATCACGTATGTTCCAAAAATAACTCTCTCAAAGGTTTCATTCCGTTTGGACTCCGTTTGATATTCCTTTTTCGCGAAACACTGAAATAGGCAAAAAAGCAGCAATTTGCACTGGGCATTGGGTTAGTAGGTTAGTCCCAAAAATAATATAAAAGTGTATAGTAAAGCCCATTAAACATCCAAAACAGAATATATAATAGCATGGAACAATCAAAAATTATAGATACGTTGGAGACGTATCAACGGTCAAGTCGAACGAGCTAATGGTCTTATTATGAGCGGCATTAAGCCTAGACTAGTGCGGTCGTTGAAAGAATCAGACAAGCACTAGGTTGAGGAGCTCGACTCCATACTCTAGGGGTTGCGGACCACGCTCAATCGCACTGCCGGATACACACCATTCTTCATGGTGTACGGTGCATAGGCCATTTTGCCCTGTGACATTATTCATGAATCACTGCGAGTGCGCATGTATGAAGAGAGAGAAGCCGAGTTGGATCGGCAGGACAGTCTAGATGCCTTGGAGGAGGAGCGCGACGTTGCAAAAGCCTGTTCTGCATTCTATCAACAATAGGCTCACAGATATCAAAGCAGAGAGGTGCGTGCCAAGACTTATAATGTTGGTGAACTCGTTCTACGCTTGCCAGAAAAGAAAAAGGACAAACTCAAGCCCAAGTGGGAGGGTCCCTTCATCGTAGATGAAGTTCTCACTGGAGGAGCGTACCGCCTGCGTGATGCATCGGACAATCACCTAGAGCCGAACCCGTGGAACGCCGCCAGACTCCGAAGATTCTACGCCTAGAGCCGGACTCTTTGTTCGTTTTCTTCTCCCTTTGTCTCCTTTTTTCCTCTCTTTAACCTTTTTTCTAGCTTTAAGCTCTGTGCGGCTAAACCGCGCAACTATGACGTACACATCCTTAAATGTATACGCCCATAATGCCTGGGGGCTTCTTTTACAGAAGCTTATTATTATTATTTTCCGAGCATCAAGCTCCACACATATGTGTCCTTTCCTCATATGTACCTTTTCTTCGCCATTATATGCATCGTTATGACTTCAGTTTTTGCCAAGCTGGGTTGCCTGGCTCCTATGCTTATGCCCTACGTTCCCGTTTGTTCGGCTAGGGCATAAAGGGAGCACCTCTGCGATTGTTACAGCCGGGTCATCCGGACGTGTACCTCGGACTGGGTGAAGCCGAAAGCTAGCATTCTTAAGGGAATATTCGGTCGGCGGACTAAAGATGTTTTACACTCATTACACTATGAACCCCCGGATGTTACATATACTGCGAATTTTCGATCACAGTTCGGACATGCATACTAACGCATGTTCACCCAGGGAAAGGAACCCTTAACAGAACTATTCTCCCTGGAAGATGTTTCTTACAATCAACATGTAATATAACATAGCTAGCCGGATACAACTTGTCTATTCAAGCAACTATGACCCCTACGCCTAGTTTCCACGCATACCGGTCTATATTACCGTCACGGTATTCGGAAACACTCCGCGCCTTCGGGTCCAGAGGTCGAAGCGAAAAGGTCTGCCATGACAATTGTTTTACAATCCGGCTAGGGACACATTCATCAATTGAAGTACATAGTCACTTGGACTCAAAAACTTCTTCCTCTATGCCATCTAACAGGCTATCTAGCTTACAATCCTATTGGGAATACTTGGCGGCTATCTTTACTTGGTCATATACCAGACTAACTGGAATTTCTTTTCCATCTGACCCCCGAGGTCCGACCCGGGCCATATGATTCGGATCAAGCTTGGTGTACCGTGTTTTTACCATGGCCCAGGCCTCTCGCTCACCTTGTCGGCAGGCCGATATCTTCCATAATTGGAAGCGCCGCCAAGCTCCTTGGAATAGCTTCACAAGCTCCTCCATACTTCCTTGAGGAGAGGCGGATGGCCACAAAGCTTTGGCAATGCTCCGCACTGCCTGCCGAGCTCGCTCGTGCAGTTGGGACAACTCTTGCAGCAGGTCGCCTTGAGAGCCGGACATTTCCTCTTCGGGATGGCCAGTCAGCATACCTGCAGACATAAATCTGTTAGATCATTTCTTCGCTGAATTACATAAAGGTAAGTTCAAAAGCATACTGAATATGCCGCCTCGTAGCCTCCTATTCTCCTTGACAGTGTCAGCTAGCTGGGCTCGCACATCTTTTAGTTCTTCGCCCAGCAGGGTATTGGAATCCTGCAGCTTGTTCTTTTCATCCCTGACCCAGGTCAGCACACGTTCGCCTGCGGCCAGTTACCTTTTGGCCTCTTGTTCACCGCCTACGCGACTTTCAGTTCCCCTTTCATTTAATCTGCTGATCCTGTCATCGGAAGCGCAACAGTATTAACATTACCGGTATATGATTACATTTTTCCGGATGGAGGGAAATATTACCAGCCGTGGCCTTGTTGGATTTCTCCAGTTCGGCGGTAACCGCAGCCAGTCGGGTCTGACACTTTTCCAGCTCTTGAGACAGCAGGCTATTCTTCTCCGTGAGTGCCTGATTATACAATGATCCTTAAATCAGTTGTATCAACTGCTTCAAGTCTCGGGGGCTACTGGTATATGATTACCAAATCCATGTAATGCATACTTACCCGCATATCTTTTAAATGTTAGTCCGTGGCTCTGACAAGCCCATCCCGAGCAGCTCGGATGTATGCATCGGCCGAGCTGAAGGCATTGAATGCCTCTTTTGTAAAGCCGGGGTCGCGGAGAGCGGCCCTCCGGCGCCGATGATACATGGCACTCTCCACTTCAGAGTTCATGATGGACACATCATCCGAATCCTCTGCGGAAGGACAATCTGGCGTCACTCCCATGTTAGCCTCCATCCTTAAGGCGGGGTCTGGAACCTGATTGGTGGAGGCGCGATTGGCAGGATCCCCGGACATAGTCCGGCGAACGCTCTTCCTGATAATACACAGCAGGCAAGGTCACAGTTCGATGTGACTGCTAGAGGGCACATTGAAAAAAAGCCATACCTCTCTAATGAAGGCTCGGCCGTGTTGTCATTTGCCTTCCTCTTCGAAGAATTGCCCGGCGCGGGCTCCGTTCCCTTATGAGACACCTCTGGTGCAGCATCGCGCGCCGAGCACCTCCCCTTTGGAGCACGAGACAGTGCGGTGGGTGAGGAATAACGAGGAAGCTCTTTTGGAGGAGATATCTCCCGATTACTTACATGTGAGGCAGGAAGGAGGCCGGGATAGTCGGCCATGATGGCCACTTCTGTGCCATTGTATCTCCCATAGTAGAATGCTCCCTCCTTAAGCTCTACAAATAAGTCCGGATCCTCTTCGAATCCGGGGTCAAGGTCCCGGTTATGGTCCTCCGGCTGTGGGGCGGGGCTATAGATCCCCGTTGTAACCTTCCGCCATTCTTGTTACAAATGGACGGGTTAATGTCAATTAAAAGTGGCTCAAGGATAGGATTGGGTAACGTGGTGGGAGTAGAACTCACCCAGCTAGGAGGATTGTACATGGAAAATCCCTCTCGGCGCGTAAGACGAGTGAACTCCTCTTTTCCCCTTTATACAGGTCGGCCAATATTGCGGCCAGGGCGGTAAGGGAATCCGGACCCTTTCGTCCACAGCGGGAGGCGTCATCTTCCCCATTATAGTGCCACATGGGGAGCCCCCTGAATTGGAGCGGTTGAACACCTTGCGCTATGGAAGTGGCCATCACCTCGATTATTGATAATCCGGACTGGGCGGGTGTCTTTATCTTACCCATTAATTGTTAGACTTCTGCACTATCCTCCTCCTCGAGGCTCCGAGGGCGCCAGTTGTGGCGTTTCTTCAATGGAGCACTGGAAAATTCAGGAAGACCCATTCGGACTGGGTCGGGGAGAGCGACGTCCTCAATATAGAACCATTCTGAGGCCACTCCTCGGACGCCTTCTTCGGCGTGCCGGACAGGTATCCGGTCCCGGCTATGCGCCATACTTCGTCGCTGCCCACCTCAAATATGGATCCCTTATGGGTATGAGGGACGAGGCAGAATAGCTTCCTCCATAACTCAAAATGGGCCTCACAACCCAGGAATAGCTCGCAAAGAGCAACAAAACCCGCGATGTGCAGGATAGAGGCTGGCGTGAGGTTGTGCAGTTGGAGGCCGTAATACTCTAGGAGTCCTCGGAGCAAAGGGTGGATTGGAAACCCGACGCCTCTTAACAAGTAGGAAACGAAGCACGCTCGTTCCCCCCTGGTTGCATTGCGGAAACTTTCCGCCTGGGCCTTGTCATCGAAGAAGGTCAATCCTGCCCGTACAGGGACTAGATCTGCGGGGGGAGAAATCCCTGCGTTTGAAGCTTAATCAACTGATTGTGGGATACGGAACATCTCTCCCAAACGCCTTTTTTGGAGCCGTGGGGCAGGAGGAAGAACTGGGAACGCTAGCACTACAAAAAAGAAACACATCCGTGACATTTTGGGCTGACCGAATTTTTTTCTGTCATACTTATGACACTTCTATGACGATAATTGTGACAAAACCTGGTATATCATCATAGATGTGGTGGGCTCCTACTTCTATGACAAAAAATCATGACAGAAAATGGGCTTTTCGTCCTGGGCGGGCCGGGGACGCAGCTGCATGATATTCTTTGGGCCATCCATGAAGGAAAAAACCGTGGTAGAAGCGAGGGCGAGGAAAATTTCGGCAAGTTCCCGGTTACGGTGGGAGGTTGGGGCCGAGCGATGCGCGTTTCTCTCGTACACGTACGCGCGTGTGTGCGAGGCGTTGGCTCTAACTGAACCCGAGCAAGGCGTTGGGCTCTAACTGAACCCGAGTGATTGCACTGCAGGCTACGCGTTACTGAACCCGAGCAATCGATCGATGGCTGTTAACTGAACCCGATCGAGCGATTCCTCACTACTGCTGCTAACTGAAGCTGATCGATGTTGCCTCTGGATGAACAGTGAGCGTTGCGGGGGGGTTTGGATGAACAGTGAGCGGTGGGGGTGGATGAACAGGACCCCGTGGCGTTGCCTCTGGATGAACAGGACCCCAATCGATCGAGCCGGTTGGGGCTGGATGAACAGGACCCCGTGGAGGGCTGGATGAACAGGACGACCCCGTGGAGGGCTGGATGAATAGTAGACGGTGGAGGGGTGGATGAACAGTAGCCCGTGGAGGGGTGGTTGAACAGGAGCCCGTGGAGAGGGGTGGTTGAACAGGAGCCGGTGGAGTGGCGCGCGGTGGAGGCTCGATGAACAGGAGCCCGTGGATGAACAGTCGCAGGTGGAGGCTGGAGGAGGTTGACGGTGGATGAACAGTAGCCCGTGGAGGCTGGAGGAGGTCGACGGTGGAGATGAACAGTATCCCATGGAGTCCCGTTTTGCGGTACGCCACACCCCTCCCGTTGAACAGGACCCCCGTTTCGACTATAGCGCTCCAACACAAGTCCGTTTCGTCCATTTTATGGTACCCACACCCGTCCCGATCAACAGGACCCCCGTTTTGATCGTAGGAGGTCCGTTTCCTCCGTTTTGCGGTACGCCAGACCCCTCCCGATGAACAGGACCCCGTTTCGAACATGGCCGGTCGAACACAAGGCCGTTTCCTCCATTCTGCGGTACGCCAGGCCTCGTTTCCATCGCCTGTTCCGTCCAAGCCCCCCGATGAACACGACGACGCATTCCGTTCCGACCCAGCCGGTTGGCTCCCCATGAACACGACGACGACGATGTTTCTCCGTTCCGACCCAGCCATGTACACGAGCCCTGGCCGTACGTATGCGCGAGTAGGCGTTTGAGACCCCGCCCGTATGTACTCATACGTGGCCGTATTTTCTTTCTTGCACACTAGCCGCTGTACGTACGTGTACATGCTACATGCGCGCCTCTACTACGACACGTGCGCGCCTCTACTACGACATGTGCGCGCCTCTACATCCACCAGTATGTACGTACACGTTCGCGACCAGAATGACAACGCTACGTACGCTTCGACCTGGTGGGTCCCGGCCACGGGAGGCAGGAGCAGGCGGCACGACCGGCGCTGCTTTGGGCGGCTGGAGCAAGAAGACCAGAGGTTGAAGAAGCACGACGGCCGTTGGATGGACATCGTACGGTCACTGCAGCTAGAATCGTTTATATTGACTAAGTTGACAAAGCCCTTGGTACGTCAACTTAGTAGGCCCACAGGTCAGCTTCCGAAATGGTGCGCCCCAGATGTCAGGGGGAGGAATCATTTTTTGGGCGGGTGAAGCTAGAATATCCGAGATTGAAGAAGAAGCACGGCATCCGTTGGATGGACATCCAACGGCCACTGCTGCTAGAACCGTGTGTTGACTATAAGTTGACGAAGCCTTGCATACGCGTCAACTCTCTTTTTTTAGGGGACGCGTCAACTTAGTAAGGCCACAAGTGTGTGGCAGAGAACTTATAGCCCATTTGAGATTTGTAAGAATGTGCAGCCCATTTTTGAAGTCTAATGGAATTTACTACAGCCCATTTACAATTTGTTAAAAGTACAGCCCATTTCAACCAACCGTTCAAAACAGAATTCAATAAAATTTCCCACATTTTGATGGGATCCAAAATATTTTTATCCCGAAATTTCTTGTCAGATTAAATAAAATTTCAATATAAATTTATATTACGTAAAAATCCAACGAAACATTGCGCTCGCAACAATTAATGAAATTAAAAATTTCAATATCCAAAAATAATTTTTTATAAAGTAATTACTTGTTTGGTGCATTTTTTATAGTTACTGCCCAGTTTTTATAATTACATCCCATTCATTATTTCTTAAAGCCCATTTTCTTGTTAAGCCTAATGCATCCCTCCTAGGAAAGATTTGCAGCCCAGCGGGGCGGAGAATAACAACTTGACCTTGCCTGGGTATTCCTAAAAAAAGTATAGCTGGGCTAGCCATTTTTAGCTTGAAAAAAATTAATATTTGGGCTGGATATCTGGCCTGGGCTAGACGGGCCACTGCCCGCCCAGTTAATACCTGCAACGATGTTTTCTTTGTTGTTCAAAGAAGAAAAATTAATATCTGGGCTAACATCGAAAAACTCTCCAGTGCTCACACCTCAAAAACACAAATACTGCTCGAGCTGCTTGGTCCCTGCTGTCGGCCGCTTCTTGTGCAATTCTCTCGTTTATTGACTACATAGGTTGACAATGGTGTGGGACCGTGATGTCAGGAAACCAGGAGGAAGCAAAAACAAATATAGTTATATATATATATAAGGAGGCACTTGCGTATGTGAGGCTATGGCCCTAGTGGGTCCCCATTGTCATCCTCTCCAAGTAAAGTCATCTCCTCGCCCGCGCTCGCTTTCCACCCGAAATAGCCTGCGCCGCCCGCCCCGCTTCCTGGTGCAGGCGATTGCTCCGCCTTCAAACGACACAAGTGTCGTCCGTCCGTCAATCTGCCGCCCACATTAATGATACACGGTTGCCGAGGTGGCTACTCCGGCGCCACACGTCCGTCCCTCCGCCGCCCACCATTGCTATATAAACTGCTGCGCCAGCCATAGCCGTAGTCATCCGCATCCGTTCCCTTTCTCCTGTCCACACCACTAGTGCCCACCATGGCTTCCTCGCGCTCTAGCGCTCTTCGGGACGGGCGGACGACGGACCACAAGGAGATGGCAGCCATTGCTGCCGACCGACTGGTCGGCAGGCAGCCGGAGGACGACGACGTCCCAATGGAGAACATGGTATTCGATGATCCGGCGCCAACCCCCTCCTCCGTGCCATCCTCGCCGGTGCATTGCACCATGACCATCGGCGAGGCCCGAACCCAATATATGGACACAGTGAGGAAGATGCGTGAGGAGCAGTTCCGGGAGGCCCAGGCCAATGCCGCCTACAACCACCATCTCCTCCAGGAGCACTTGCAGGCGGAGGAGCAGATCGCCGCGGAGCGGGCGGAGCAGGAGGCGCTGCTCGACTCATACCGCTCCGCCTGCGAGGGCCGCCTCGAGTGCTGGCGGTACCGCATGCGGGTGGCGGGGGCTGCGGCCGCCTACAAAGAGGGTGATGAAGAGGGCAAGGCGCTGTTTGGCGAGACCGAGGACGAGGAAGAGGACAATGCCAGCTCCGACGAGTGCCCGCTCCGCTGGCGTCGACGAGGCCCTGCTCCGCCGAGGCCCTGCGGCGCCAACAACGTGGCAGAGGACACCGCTGGCTCCGCCGAGGCCCCGCCCCGCAAACAACGACGTAGAGGACATCACCGGCTCAGTCGAGGCCCCACCCTGCCGGCAACGAGGGGGAGGATTTCCACCACTCCGCCGAGGCGCCGCCCGCCGGCAACGAGACAAAGGACATCGCCGGCTCTGCCGAGGCACCGCCCCGCTGCCAACGAGGCCGCGCCACACAGAAAATGAGGAAGAGTAGAACACGGTAGGTCGCCGCCGCTCGGGTCCAAGTAAGGCCACCGCTGCTCCCCTCCGGTTGAAGCCAAGCTAGGCGGGTTGACCATTGACAGCCGGTTAGCTTCTTGGCGGCGACGTGGAGTCGGAGAGCTGTGTTGGAGAAGAACGCTGCTTCTACTTAACTGATGGTGCAGTTGGCTGACTGACACGTGGGCCCAACAGGCCACATGTCAGTTATGCAACTGCACCTGCAGTTAAGTCACTGAAGCTTCTGTTCGGCTCAGCGGGACACAGGTGGGTAGCCCCAGCGCACCCCATTTTAGTTGAAGAATGTATGAAATGTAATGAAATCCGGCATGTTTGTGTGAAATCCGACCGTGTATGAACGAATTTATTTCGATTAGTTCAAATTCCTGTATCACTGGCATTGGATGAACATGCAAAACAATACGTACTAGCATTATTCCCAGGGTGATCACCTCGTTTGCAGCAGTTTCACATGTACTCCCTCCGATCCTTTCTAGTCTGCATACAAGTTTTGTCTGCAGTCAAAGTATCTCTACTTTGACCAATCTTATAGAAAAAAGTATGCACTTTCACAATGTGCGAAGTAAAAAGGAACAGAAGGAGTACAAAGAGTTTGAGCAGCTTTTTAGTGTTTCTGTACATTGCAATCAAACACACAGGGCTGGCAATTCATAGAGAACATTCAAAACAATCGACGATTATGCATCTCAGTGACTCACATGTCAGATGCAATATTTACTTCACAACTAAAGAATAAAGAAAAAATTGATCGACGCTGCTGACAGCAAAGGGCGTCCCATTCAAAAATATCAAACGCATGTCTTGCTAAAATCAATGAGCAAAATTTGACAAGGTTGTCCCATTCCAAAATATCAAATGCCTACGATTGTGGAATGGGCAGGGTTTGTCACCACTTCGGACATTGACATGGCACCTCGTGCTAAATAAACCAGCTGTTCTTTTTGTGCAGTTCCACCAAAATCAACCAAATTCGCGCGTAGCTTGTATGATTTCGCCCTTATATGTTGCAACGCCTTGAGCTTATCGGCACCTCCTTTCTTGTGGTGGAAATGAATGATTTGATGTATTCATGAACATTTTGTGCAGTTCCCAGTGAAATCAAGCTGAGCACCCCTGTTTGCAGAAATACAAAAAAAGTGATTAGTATAAAGCAAACTATACTATGAATTGACAGTTTAAACAGGCACCTACATGGTCCATGTAGAGCACACTTTTAGAAAAATGGAACTCACCAGAAAGAATCCTAGAACAACATTGTACTCGCGCATCACAGCAAAAAAATGGAGATTTGTCAGTCCTTCTGAGCTGAAGTTAGTTTGGTCTTGTGGGGAGTAATGTAACCATCCTTCAACTGCTCCTTCTGATGAGAAGATAGACATGGCTTCTTCATCCTGTCATAATCGGAACTAGTCACTTCACGTACTCCATATTCTTGTTCAGAGGAAGATGATCCTGTTGTGCAAAGACAAGAGGACAACTAAATGCTAGCATCCGTGTTTGCTCAAAAAAAGGAAAGGAAATATTTAAAACAGCACAGATGAAGCACATCTCAAGGACAATACAACTTTTTCATGACAGTATCTAAACAGTAGAACAACACCAATAGAGATGACAAAGCTCAATCATATGGATGAAATCAGTGGGCGAGTACTAACCTTTGTCAGGAGGCTTATTGTGTAGAGCATACAGATGAAGCCCTTCTCCGGAACCATCTGTTGCTATCTATTGTGGTGGCCATGCTTACTATATACTCCTCGATTAGTTTAATGTTTCCAACATCTTCTTGTGCAGTTCCACTAAAATATATGGTATCTTCAAAGAAGACCCCTGTTTGCACAAGTAGAGATAATTACGTATTACATTACACTACTAGGAAAAGGCCTACTAGTGGCGCACCAGTTTTGCCTACTAATGGCGCACTACTGGTGCGCCACTGGTACCACGCCACTAGTATTAAATACTAATGGCGCACCACTGGTGCGCCATTAGTAAGCCCACGGTGCGCCATTAGTATCTCGTATACTAATGGCGCACCACATAGAAGTGCGCCATTAGTAACAATTTTTTTAAAAAAAATTCAGAATTTTTTTATTTTTTTTAATTTTTTTATTAATCTCAAGTCAATATGCTTAATCTCAAGTCAAATCGCACTCTGTGGTCAAACTTCCCGGAAGGTTACCCATCCTCACACTACTCCAGCCCGAGCACGCTTAACTTCGCAGTTCTATCCAACCCCAGCACCAGCTCACTTCACAGACACTTGTTGATATATCTACCATATCAATCCTATTAAAGCTTGTTGATGTCTAGGACTTTGTTCATGTTCATGAGTATGATGAAATTTTGAAAAATATTTCAAACTTCCCGGTCATATTACATATCATTTTTTGAAAAAAAATTCAACACAATATTTTTTCTGTTACTAGTGGCGCACCTAGCAAACGGTGCACCACTAGTAAGTTTGAATTTTTTTGAATTTTTTGCCTCTAGATCTTGAAAGCCCCGTAACTTTTTTCTGTTAGGTTCTTGAGGATTTTGAAAATGTTTAACGGGGTTCCCCCAGTTAAATTCGGATGTAACTTTTCGAGTAGATGATTTTTCATATAAAAAACTTTTTAATCCGAGTTCGTACGCAAAAGTTATGCCCATTTTACAAATTCCAGAGAGATTTTGCAAATAAAGTCGAAATTCATAGTTGTAAATTTTCCCAACAACTAGACCACATATCACATGGGAAACTTATTTTCTTTTATTCTTTTTGACATTTCCATCATTTTCTTTTATTTGTTTTAACTGAAA
>NC_057799.1:557539186-557566085 GCF_018294505.1 Triticum aestivum
ATTACTAGTTCAACCTAGTAATGGCGCACCACACACACGGTGCGCCATTACTAGTTTTGAAAAAATTGAAAAAAAATTGAAAAAAATTTACTAGTGGCGCACTATCCACTGGTGCACCATTACTAGTTTTGAAACAAAAAATTGAAAAAAAATTACTAGTGGCGCACCATGGATGTGGTGCGCCATTACTAGTTTTGAAACAAAAAATTGAAAAAAAATTGAAAAAAATTACTAGTGGCGCACCATGGATGTGGTGCGCCATTACTAGTTTAACTAGTAATGGCGCACTATCCACTGGTGCGCCATTACTAGTTTTGAAAAAAAAAGAAAAAAAAATTGTTACTAATGGCGCACCGTGGATGTGGTGCGCCATTAGTATTTGGACACTAATGGCGCACCGACACATGGTGCGCCATTAGTATATAGCAGTGGCGCACCACATGTCTGGTGCGCCATTAGTGGCCATATCATCTATAGCCCTTTTCCTAGTAGTGTTACGAGTGTCATCAAATCAGTGGCAAAACAATTGCTCGTTGACGGTGTCCTGAACTAGGGGTACTCACCACGTCGTCCCCCGGTCAGTTAGATTGGGCCGAGGACCCCCATGGCCGTATACTCATGGGCCAGTTCGGACAGCTGCCGCATACAAGGAAGATCCCACAAGACTTGGTGATCAAGACAAGGACTCCTCCCCACCGGCGTATTCGGCTAGGACTCTTGTCATCCTAGGCCTCTGGTGCATTATATAAACCGAGGCCAGGCTAGTCGATCAATAATATACAACAATCATAATCATAGGCTAGCTTCTAGGGTTTAGCCTCTACGATCTCGTGGTAGATCAACTCTTGTAATACTCATATCATCAAGATCAATCAAGCAGGAAGTAGGGTATTACCTCCATCGAGAGGGTCCGAACCTGGGTAAACATTGTGTCCCCCGCCTCCTGTTACCATTAGCCTTAGACGCACAGTTTGGGACCCCCTACCCGAGATCCGCCGGTTTTGACACCGACATTAGTGCTTTCATTGAGAGTTCCGCTGTGTGATCGGCAAAAGGATCAATGGCTCGTCTGCAGATTAACTGCGACGTCGACATCTTCGTCACTGGCTCGACTGGTCACCTTGGCTTGACCAAGGACTATGCCCCGCCTCCAATCATCATGTTCGTACGAGGGCCTTCATCAACATCAACTCCGATCTCTATCAAGATCATGGAGGAATCATCCATGGGGCTCGGGGGCTCAACGTCAACATTGCCCTCGGGCGACCGTGCTGTTTTTTTGGACAGGGAACTCGTATCCGCCGCCACTGCCTCCTCGAGTGTCGTTTTAACGATCGCTTCGATGGAATTGTGCGGAACTGAGTCTACAACAACCTGGGAAAATTTCGTCGAGTTCCGATGGAGGAATCTCTGACAATCTACGATATACCGGAGCCCTGTCAACTCCAGACGGGAATCTAGATGAGTTTAGGGCGTGGTCTCCAGAGCCCAGCTCGGAGGTCCTTTGGAAGATCCAACCGTTCATTTGCTGCGGAATTCCCATCTCTACCACCCCTCAAAATTTCAGCTCGATCCGACCGTCCGAACTCCGGGAACCTTCCGTTTAGTGCATCACTTTTCAGATCTGTTTTCTGCGCGAATACGGATCCGATCCGAATTCATGTTTCTTTATGAACGTGATATCAGACAACCTTTTTAAAGGAATTTTCTTCTGAGGTATTGCGCGTTGTTCTTAACACGTGCCCATAAAATTTTAAGCCTCCCCTAAGGTAATCTTCGCCATCACGCTGGTGTCAAACCAGTCCGGCAATATAGCTCCACGGCTGCCGACCTGCGCTAGACATGTCGTCGCTTTTTGAGCCGAGCTCAACTTCTTTGAATCCTCACCTCGGCGAGCCAAACAAGAGTTCGGAATTGCCAAAGATAAATCATCACCAACATCGCCGCCCCACAGATTACACGGAGCGGGCACACCGGCATCGCCGCATGGTCACTTCATCAAACCAGCATTGGCCGTGTCACAAGTTACGACCTGCACCGGCATGGCCGCACTGTTGCTTCTTCGAGCCGGTGTCCATCACGCCGAACTACTTCAACACCTCGGCTGACATGGCAGCTGCAACGACTCCTTACCGACCTGCTCCGTCACCTCGGCTAGACCGGGGACTTGGTTATTTCTTCACCAACATACTCCGGTGACTTCGGCGTCACCAGCCGACCAGCTTCATCATGTTAGCTGGACCGAGGGCTTCGCCATGCCGTCGCTTTATCGCCCATCAGGCAATGGGTATGCGGATCGATTCCCAATTTTGGGAGTCGCTTTTCTTCGGACTGCTACAACAGATAAACCAGGTGCTATTAATCCTAGTAATTTTTTCTTGCTTGGGTTTACTTTTCCGAAGAATTATTATTCTGGTTTGTTCCATCATTTGTACATAGGTCTGTCAAATGATGGCCACATTAATGACGGTCGCGTGGTGGTTCGGTCAGTTTCCGTACATAGTTCGGCGAACGCCGCATCCAGAACCCGAACCGCCCTGCAAATTCAGGCTTTGTCACGCCTTCACTGTGTCACGCCGACGCCCTTCATCGACATTGGCTTCGGCGCCAGGCCACATCCATTTTATTTTGCATAAATTAATTATGCAAGGATTTTTATATATTTATATTACTATTGTTGGCCTGCACTATTTTACATGTGCATGTAATGGACTTTGACTGCGTCACGTGGTCTCTTCGGCGTCACTCTGCCGGCCTACATTGGCCGTGCTATGTCACCACTTCGGAGTGCCTAACTCTTCGCTCCGCCGCCTCGGGACCAGCTTGGGGGATGGAACCTTGTCCTGCATCAAGCCTGGACCACGTCATCAATGCCGAACGCATTAACCAGCTAAGTCGCTTTCATGCTCAAAGCTTTAAATTTTTAACCTGCGTTCGGTTCGAGCAAGCATTATACTTTATTTGAAAAAAGTTGTTTGTGAAAAAATTCCTTGTCATAACTTTGTTTGTGACACACATATTCAAATACCCCGTTTATTCGGGGGCTCCCTTGATGGATATTTTCCTCTTTCATATGATTATACTTGTACAACTTCGTTCCTTGTTCGTGTATTACGCCGCAATATGCACCATATTGACCTAAGCGATTTGCAAGCTGGGTTGCCTTGCTCCTGTGTTTACCCCTACGTTCCCGATTGTTCGGCTAGGCAGTAAAGGGAGCACCTCTGCGATTGTCACGATCGGGTCATCCGAGCCGGACCTCAGACTGGGTGAAGCCGAAAGCTAGCGCTCTTACTGTTTTCAATAATGGTCGGCACACAACGGAACTCATGAGTACAAAAAAATCTATTGCACAAATCTCATAGTAATGATGAGCAACCAAAGAAAGGTATCGGTGGGGGTACTATTTTTCTTCGAAGATGCTTCTTACACTTTGTCAGTCATATAGCATAAGTTCCCTGAGCGTGCTTTGTCTGTTACAGCCTTATGGCCTGATTGCCTGGTTATCGGAAACACCGTCGATATTCTCGACAGGTGGAGTACATAACACTTTTCGGTCCTTGACCGAAGAGGGAGAAGCCGACGGTCAGTTAAGACGCGTATAAAGTTCGGGTGAACGCATATATGATATAAGTACTTCGGTACATACAATCATTATACATAAAATTCTTTTACCCAAGTCACTTGGGGGCTCTTAAATTTATATGAGCTGTTTTATAGTAAATGTGTTTTCTTCTTGGTCGTTGCAAAGTCTTTTTCTACCGTTCCTTTTTTGACTCGAAGTCTTGAGATCGGATGTGTCATGTTAAAGCACGACAGAAGCATAATTTTTTTTCCAATTCTCGGATTGGCACCGAACACTTGATCTTGTTCGGACATCATGTGTTTACTGATGTTTTTTGGTTTTCCAAGCTTTTGGCATTTTAAACTATTTGTGTGTTTCCAGCATAAGTCTCGCAGTGCAACGCCGGACATCTTTAGAGATTCGGCAAAAACATTCTCGGATGTTGCTACATATGCATCGGTCTCGAATTGTGTCTTCGGTCAATAGTTGGGTTGCCCGGCTCCTGTGCTTGACTCCTATGTTCCGCTTTGTTTGGCTAGGTGTGCAACGGGAGAACCACTGCGATTGTGCTTCCAGCTCGCATGGTTAAGCACCTCAGTGGAGAAAGCCGAAAACTGACTGTCACAATAAGCGCAAACTGGTCAGTGATCCGATGACCGTGTTAAATGATGGGCCGTTCATAACATTGGTCAAAGTGTTTACGGCTTGACCTCAGCTGTCGCCGAACACTAACCGAGGGCTCGTAGCAAGCTTCCCCAGTTTAAAGCTCCTATGACTAAGTGAAAGTTATAAAGCCAAGATATCTAATTGCCTCGTTTCCACTAACACAACCGCCTCCAAGCACCGAGACGTCGGCTAAGGGTTGTCTGGTTATTGCAGAAACACCCTGCGTAGTATCTACAAAGGGGTAGAAGCCGACGATGGGCCACTTTCAACTGATAAACAGTCGCAATGGAGTCAAAATAAGTACACATCATCAGCATTTGTATTCATTATACAAGCGTTGCCTTCCATAATTATCGTTATAAAGCCATAAATATGCATCAATTTGACTTAAGATTTTGGCCAAGCTGGTTACCCGGTTCCTGTGCTTACCCCTACATTCTCGATTGTTCGGCTAGGCGGTAAAGGGAGCACCTCTGTGGTTGTTACTACCGGGTCATCCGAGTTAGTACCTCAGACTGGGTGAAGCCAAAAGCTAGCAATCTTAAAGGATCACATTGGTCGGCAACGACGAAAGTGAAAATTTTGGTTCATTAATACCATAGAGTTCGGGAACTTTCCCCGAACTAAATCCTCAATATTTTCCTCCCACATTGATCGGAGTTGTGGCTTCATGATCATGCTTAGCATGAAAACCCAAAGAAAGGAACCGATAGCGGGACTATTTTCTCTGGAAGATGTTTCTTACGTTAAAAGTAATATAACATATCTCTCCGCGTACCTTTGTTTATAAAACCGTATGGCCGGATTGCCTTGTTTGTCGTAAATCTTTGCCCTCATAAAGGCTTTATAAAGAAGGACAAACACTCCTCAGCTTCTGGCCGAGGAGGTGGAAGCCGATGGTCGGTCAACAAAGTTTTTTACAATGCGGATCGGAGCATTAATGATGTCAAGTACTTGGATACATAGAATCATTACACATACTTTGTGATTTTACTCTGGATATCGATCCTTAATTCAGCCACCTGTGCCCACATTAAGGCTCGGGGGCTACTGGGCTTCGTGCTTATCTTTTACAAATATAAAAGGGGTACATCGATCCCCTGATCTGGTGTTGCCACCCGACCAGTGTCTTGGGGGCTACTGCATTGCCTATTCAATGCAGAAAATTCAAAGTGCTCAGTGTTCGGCTCGACCGAACTATGCGCAAACGCGTCTTCGGACAACAATAGGTATCATCTGGACCTATATCGCGTCAAGCTAATATATTGCAGCAACTTCTCAAGATTCTCTCTCAAGGGCCCGTTCGCCGATCACTATTATCTCTAATATATTACACTGCGTCTATTTCTACGTATGCTGCCGAGCTAGGAGTTGATCCTCAGGCCGGTTTCACGCATCGACCTGAGTCTCAGGGGCTACTAGGATCAGCGGTTCCATGTTTTCCTTCAGGTGCATCTCGGATATTAGGCCAACACGCACCTTGAGGGCTACTGGCTATACATCTCGTCAGAGATTACATTGCACAGTTTGGAATTAAATTCATAAAAATCAGCCCATGGCCAAGGTGGTGCACCACCTCGGAAGCTGTCTGGAATGAAGCTCGGGCGCTAGTGGCTGGCTCCATAGAGGGCATTTCTGGTATTAAGCTTAGCTAAACTCTTTCAACTTTTTTGAACCAAGGTGATCTATGACACCTCGGATATAATCCGGTGTTGGAGCTCAGATATAGTCCGGTGTTGGAGCTTGGACACAGTCCGGCGTTGGAGCTTGGATACATTCTGGCGTTGGAGCTCGGAAGCAGTCCAGCGTTGGTGCTCGGCTGCGAAAGACACCTCGAATGCAGTTCGGTGTTGGAGCTCGGACGCAAGAGGACACTGCCGCCCGGGAACAGCTTCAAACCCGAGGCGTGGCATAAAAATAACAAGGCATTGATAAAGGCCGAGAACTTAAAGGGGCTCCTCGGATACCCGACGTGTAAACTCTTCGGATTTAATTCGGCGATTCTCAAGATCGAAGATGAGCAGATTTGTTGAACCAGTTTTCAAGACCGACGACCGAAGATGAAGAACAGTGCGGAAGAATCGAGGAGCGTCCCCAACTAGAAGACCGGTTCAGGGAGCTACTGACGGTGTCCTGGACTAGGGCGTACTCACCACGTCGTCCCCCAATCAGTTAGATTGGGCCGAGGACCCCCATGGCCGTATACTCATGGGCCAGTTCGAACAGCTGCCGCATTGTGACACCCAAGTTTTTTTTTTGGATTTTTCAAAAGATTTTATTTGACTTGAGGGGAGTGATTTAAATTTTTCTTCAAGAGAACTCTCCCTCTCATATTTTTTTTTCCTTATGGCAGAAGTTCTATTTGGATCCACCCAAGATCTGCCTTTGGTCTTGGAAGTTCTTGCTTTTCATTTGAACTCAAGACAAAATGGTTTTCATTTGGGAAAAATAACTTTTGAAAATCTTTTTGAATTTTGCACTATGGCTTTTGGAAAGTCCTTTGCCACTTTCAACAATTCCTTCTTGCCATGGCCTTAGTGCAAATGCTCTCTCCTAACCCTTCCCTCACCTTTGGATCATGTTTTACACCAAATCCAGCAAGTTGAACCTCCCCATGTATCTATTTCCATTCAAATTCTATTCAAATAAATTTCTGCCTTCTTTTCTAGCACTTGGAGATTTGCAAAGGAACTCCATTTTCTGTTTTGATTTTTGCCACCAAACCAACTCTCCCTCCTAGTCCTTTGAACCCCCAACCTAGAACTGTGAAGATCCACTGGTCTTCAGTTCAAAATTTTCAAACTACACTTGCTGCAAGTTTGGACCAGATTTGTCAAATTTGGTGAAATTCATTCAAAACCTCCTCCAAAAATTCCAAGTAAAATCAGGCAGCCTCTGGGTGCATTGAGTGGTCATCTCACCAAGTTACAGCTCCAGAAAAATTTATCTCATGGCCAAAACCTTCTGTCGAACACCTGCAGTGCACTGTCTTTGTCACATTCAGAAAGTTCAGAGATTCAGTCAAGTGGCTGCTATCGTTTTCTTCAGAAGCGGACGTCGATCTCGCCAGTGCCACCGCGTCGCCTTGCTCCTCGTCCCCGCTCTCTTGTTCCTGCACCGCACGAACGCCTGGCGCCTTGCGGGCGTCGGCGACGAGCAGCAGAAGGTGTGCCGCCCCGTGACCGACGCCGCCGGCGGCTTTGCGGACGCCAGCAGGAGACACGGCACCGACGACGCCACCCAGCGCCGCCCAAACCACCGGAGCTCGCCGCGTGGCCTTCCACTCCCCCGAACGCGCTGCCGCTCTCGTCGTGAACCGCAGGGCGGGGAGCACGCTCTCTGCCGCCGTTGAGCCCGTGCGGTCACCTCACCGTGGACCGACGCCATTACGCCAAGACCGACCCCGTTTAGCTGCAAAACGAGTTCAGTAACCTCCACTTATGCTGCCCGGCCGCTCAAACCCCCTACCAATCCACTGCTCCGCCGTAATCACTCACCGGAGATTCTCCGTTCGCGGCCACCCCGTCGATCTGCCTATAAATAGAGGCCCCGAGCTTCAACTCGAGCACCCACCAGTACTACACTCCCCCTAGAGCACGCCGAGCCACTGGAAGAGCCCCGAGGAGGTCTCCTTCCTCGACTCCGGCCGCCGCGACCCGCCACGGGATCCAGCCCGATTCGCCCCCGTGTGTGCTCCTCCGCCTCCATGCTCTTACCAGTAGCTTCACCATGCATCCCTCCTTCTGACCCGCACTTCAATTTGAAGCTTGCAGCCCTCCACCGGAGTTCCCCATCCTCGCCCGAGCCGCCGTCCGCCGGAGAAAGTGTCGCCGTCGACGTAGTGCTCCCCGTTGGACAAGTCCACCACCCACCGACGCGGAAGAAGACGCTGAAGCTCTTGGTACCCTCCGTTTCTCCTAACTCGCCGTGGTTCGATGCCGGCGTCCACCGCAGTCTTCGGGCGCCGGCGAGCTTTTCAAACCTGACATGTGGACCCCGCATGTCAGCCTCTGTTCTTTTATTCGCGAACCGTTTTCTGTTGGCGCCTTCGGGCAGAATACATCTTCTCCTTTGCGCTTGCGCATTCCCAGCCGAAGCGTTTTCTGTTTTCTCAGTTAAAACCCTGGAACTTTTCTGTTTCATTACAGATAAGTCCCTGGACAGAAACCTTTATGACTTTTTAATAAAAAGGTATTTTTGAGTGATTCTTTTTCTGACAATCTCCAAATTTTGTCTAGTTTTTTATGTGATTTATTTGAAAAATATTTGGAATAGTTTCTGTGTATGTGTTGGTTTTCACGTTAGTGCCCTTTTCGTGATTGCCGTAGGTTCCGGGGGAGGTGACGGAGCCGCGAACTTCGCCGAGCTAGACTCCGAATTCTCCGAACCAGGCAAGCATGTTTTGAACATTTGATATGACAGATGTTTTACATGTTCACGTGAGAGTTTGTGCGTGGCATATGAGTGTCGGTAAATACCTCGTTGCTTGTAAGGCAACGACCCGGTTGTTCCAAAGTTGCGATGACCTCTGATGAGAGGTGGCCTAATCATGTGGTGACATGAAGGGCAGCAAGGTGGTAATGTCGTAGCATGCCAGCCTTGCGTCATCCGACTCTCTTCGACGTTAACGTGGTTGGAGCCACGTTATCGATCTTTTTCCGCATGTTCCAAAGTTGCGATGATCTCTGATGAGAGATGGCCAAATCATGTGGTGACATGAATGGCAGCAAGGTGGTACTGTTGTAGCATGCCAGCCTTGCGACATCCGACTTTCTCCGACGTTAACGTGGTTGGAGCCGCGTTACCGTTCTTTCCCCTTTCCGTGCTACCACATGTCTCATTGCCACGATGCGGTTTAGTAAGTTGGTAGCCTCTTTCCGTGTACACACCAAACAGAGAGGCCGGGATGATGGTACCTTGGCCCAGGATTAAAGCCAGTCATCCGGTCAGGGGGCATGGGTGTTTCCGGTTGGGACCGAGAGGGGGGGCACCCCCTTAAAGCGCGCGTATAGAAATTTGATCGCATGCTACGCGAGGTTGTAGCCTCCCCGTCTCAAGGTTTTTCTTGAAAGTTGCCGAGGGTGATCCCTGGCTTCGGATGGTTGAATTGGGTGTGTACTGGTTAGACGTGTTTCTTCCAAAACACCGTAGACGGAACTAGTCCCCGTGACTACTGAAATCCGTTGGCTGTGGTTAAGTACAAACTCTACAGAGTCAATTCTTTCCAAATCATCGTACCCATGATCAAGCAGTGTAAGAACTATATCCATATCTATCTGTGTGACAAAACTTGCCCCGGTGAACAAGCTCAAGTGGTAAATCCAGATTTATTGTTATTCCTGTGGATGGACTAACTTTATATTTGTCTCATGCCTGTGATAATTTATGTTCCCAAACTATTGTATTAGTGAGTTGTGATATAAGCCCTTTATGTGATGTCGCGCAGACGTCCGACTGTGGCGTCTACTTGTTTCTTACTTTAAATATAAGCCCTTTATGTGATGTCGCTCAGACGTCCGACTGCGGCATGCACTGTCTATTATTTTCTGTTATAAGCCCTTTATGTGGTGTCGCCCCGACGCCCGACTGTGGCATTATTGTTCCGCATTTTCCGCTCGAGGAGTCTTTCAGACACTCGTTTGGCACCCGCATGAATATTCCGCATTTTCCGCTCGAGGAGTCTTTCAGACACTCATTTGGCACCCGCATTAATATTCCGCATTTTCCGCTCGAGGAGTCTTTCAGACACTCGTTTGGCACCAGTACTACTATTCTGCAGTTTCCGCTCGAGGCGTCATTCAGACCCTCGCTTGGCACCCAGTATTTATTACCATTATGTCTAATCGCACCAGTTAACTTGTTCATATGCTTCATGTTTACATTTGTTATCTCTTATGTCTGAACTGTCTTGCGAGTACTTTCATAGTACTCACCTGGCTTGTTGATTTGGCCAGATGTTGACGAAGGCGATCTCTTGGATGAAGAGTTTGATAGCGCGTCCGATGCCTAGAGGAGTCCCAGTCAGTCCTGCGCGATCCCGGATATTGGTCACTTGTATTGTATTCGCTTCCGCCACCCGCAATAAGTCTTCTCGAGCCTCACTCCGACGCTCGAAGAGCTGTAGTCCTCTGGAATCATATCACTCGCTTCGCGGTGATATTTCCACCACCGTTATTATCGTGAGTTAGTAGTTGCCACCCTATCCGCCGTTTTGTTTTAACGGCGCGCATGTAATAAATTGTTGGGCAGTCTCTGCTCAACCTTGTATTATATTTAGTACTCCTGGTATTTTTCTTCTGTGACCAAGATATTGTCTACCAGTGAGAAGGAATTCTTCCTCGCTGGTCCGTAAAAGGGATTGGTCTCTCAATAATTATTTTATTGAAAAACCGGTCGTGACAAGCTTGGTACCAGAGCTAGGCTGACTGTAGGAAGCCACTAGGTGCGATCGCTAATCGGTTATTAGCGTTTTTGTGCTTTTTCAGCTTTTTGCAATTGTAGCTATTTTCTGTTGGTCATCATAAATTTATGACATGACTACTCAGAATTTTTGCCTACTTTTGTAGATGGCTGGCAGCAGCTGTGAGAATCGAGTGTTCACCAACGTGCCCGAGGGGTTTGTCAAGCTCCTCGTCTCCATCACCAAGCTCGCGATCGGGCCAGCAGCTCGCCCGGAGTTCACACTCTATCAGCACAAGCTCAGTGACGACGTGTCTATGCACCAAGTTGTGGTGCAGTTCAAGGGAGGACGTTCTGCTGCACGCCACTTCCGTTTTGTGGGAAGGGCCATGCCTACGGAGAGGCATGCCATGCAGATGGCTGCCCGTGAGGCGATAGCTCGCCTTCGGGACATCCTTCCTACAATGAAGACTCGTCGCTACCGCTACCTCCCATGCCATGTGCCTTACACCAGCCACTATGCGTTCGCCTGCCATCGGGGAGAACGAGATGAAGCCATCGAGATGGTTGTGGAGTATCTCAAGGCTCTGGAGGAGTCTTTCAACAACCTCGTAGATGATCTTGTGGCTGCCCGCATGGACTTAGTCCGGGGCGGTCCTGCCAGCAGGAAGGAGCTTCTCCACACGGCGCCGCCTCTGACATTCGTCTCGTCTTCAGCGCACCGGCCGTTTTGGCCACTCCTCGCCGTCTGCCTACCACTGAGGAGTTCGACCGAGTCATCGCTCCTACTCCAGTCAGAGCTGCACCGCCTGCCGCACGCGCTCTACCACCAGTCGCCCCGCGCCATCACCGCAGCGCAGAGTCACGCGCCAGGAGCCAGCTAGAGAGGAGGTGGAGGTTGATTCTCCTAGACCGCTGAGCCTTGCCATCGGCAAGGGGAAGGAGATCTTCACCATCTCCGACTGAGAGCACCGAGTAGCCGCGTGTTATGCCTGCTTGTTTGATGTGTTGTTTTATCTATGCGCTAGTTTGTATTGGTGTGTTTTCTGCCTTCCGGAATAGTACGCTAGTTTTTAATAACATGTCAGGATTGTGTACGCGCATCCTGAGTGCTGTATCTTGTGTTTGCTTTTCGCATGTAAGATTGATGTTAAGCACTCTTCTCCATGAAAAATCATTTGTGTTTCTTTGATAACCTTGAAGCCTTCGTATTTTTGCCTTTGCGAGATTTTTGTGCTACACAATTTTTCTCATGGGTTTTGCAAATAATACCCCAGACTAGAAAAATGTCTCGCCCGTGGACTCGCTCCATGCCCAATCAGCCAGAAGAGGCTTACGGGACACAGATCAGCAACAATTTCACTCAGGGTCAGTCCAGCCAACAAGACAGCGAAGCAGCACTGTCTCAAGTATGCCGTCTCTTCGAGCAAAGCCAGCAACAGCACCAAGAGATGATGAACCATGTCATCAACATGGGAAACCACCGTGAACCCTATCAACCACATTCCAAGTTATCTGAGTTACAGAAGACTCGCCCCTCAACTTTTGCTCACACCGACAGACCGCTGGAAGCCGATGATTGGCTTCGTGTGATTGAAAGGAAACTGATTATTGCTCAGTGCTCAGATCATGAGAAGGTGCTTTATGCACCACACTACCTTACTGGAGCAGCCGCAGCATGGTGGGAAAACTTCCTACACATGCATCCCAGGGAACACAACATCACCTGGGAGGAATTCAAGGAAGGCTTCCGTGGGGCACACATCCCCAGGAGCATCCTAAAGATCAAGAAGAGAGAGTTTGACGACCTAAAGCAAAGAGGCATGTCCGTCACAGAATACAATGGTCAGTTCACTCAGCTGTCTCGTTATGCCTACGACGAGCACATGACAGAAAGCAAGAAGATGGAAAAATTCCTGGACGGCCTGGCACCAGCACTGAGATGCCAACTGATTGTACACACCTTTCCGGATTTTAAGACGCTGGTGGACAAGGCCATCACCCTGGAAAATGAGTGCCGTAGTCTAGAAGATATCCGCAAGCGAAAGAGGGACAAGACGACTCTTGCCCGCAGCAACCGAGGCAAGACTGAGGTCCCAAGGACAGACACAAGGAGATCCACGACTACTGAGCCAAGACCCGTCGGACAATTTCATGCCAGAGACAAGGAGTTCACATACCGTCCAGGGGTCACCTGCTATGCTTGTGGTCAACATGGGCATTATGCTAAACAGTGTCCGAAGCCGAGAGACTCGGCACCCAAGCCGAACAATGGTGGGAACAATCCAGCCCCCAAGCGCAACAACTTCAACCCCAGCAACAACCACAGGAAGGGTCACCTGAACCATGTGACCAGGGAAGAAGCGCAGAGTGCCCCAGACACCGTGCTCGGTACGTTCCCTGTCAACACAGTACCTGCCACGGTTTTGTTTGATTCTGGAGCTTCCCATTCGTTCGTTTCGAAGAGTTTTGTTTCGCAACACAGTTTTCCGATACTTCCCTTGGAAAAATCTATGATCATGAAGTCCCCCGGAAATAAGAAAATCGCTCAGGGTTACTGCCAAGGAGTGGTCATTGAGTTCGAAGGACTACAATCCCAAGCAAATCTCATCGTGTTGGAGAGTAAAGGACTGGATGTCATTTTAAGAATGGACTGGTTAACCACCAACAAAGGATTCATTGTCTGTTTCAATCGGACCGTGATTCTCACCCACCATCATGGCAAGACGACAAGGGTTACAGCTCGAGAAAGGCCACGATCACAGCAACCAAAACTGAACAAAATGGACATTGCCGAACTGAGAAAAGTTCCAGTGGTATGCGAGTTTCCTGATGTTTTTCCGGAAGAACTACCAGGCATGCCACCAGACCGAGAGATAGAATTCAGCATTGAACTAGCACCTGGCACCGCCCCCATCTATAAAAAGTCATATAGAATGGCACCCTCAGAATTGGTGGAGTTGAAGAAGCAGATAAAGGAATTGTTGGACAAAGGATTTATTCGAGCCAGCTCCTCACTTTGGGGTTCGCCTGTGTTGTTCGCCAAAAAGAAGGATGGGACACTGAGGCTGTGCATAGACTATCGAGCCCTCAATATGGTCACCATCAAAAACAAATATCCGATGCCACGAATAAATGATTTGTTTGACCAGCTCGCACAGGCCAAGGTATTCTCAAAAATTGATTTGAGATCGGGATATCACCAATTGAAGGTATGGACGGAAGATATTCCCAAGACAGCTTTCACTTCCAGATATGGGTTATACGAGTTTACAGTGATGCCTTTTGGACTAACGAACACCCCCGCATATTTCGTCCACCTCATGAACAAAGTGTTCATGAAATTCATGGACAAATTTGTGGTGGTATTCATTGACGATATTCTGGTTTACTCAAGGACACCAGAAGAGCATGCTGAGCACCTCAGGATTGTTTTGGGAGAATTGAGGAAACATCAGTTGTACGCCAAATTTAGCAAGTGCGAATTTTGGCTAAGACAAGTTGGTTTCTTAGGCCATATACTGAACCAAGAAGGCATGGCCGTAGACCCAGAAAAAGTCAAGGCCATACTGGACTGGAAGCCACCCGCGAATGTTACAGATGTGCGGAGTTTCCTAGGAATGGCCGGATATTACAGAAGATTTATTGAAGGGTTCTCCACTATGGCAAAACCTATAACACAGTTACTCAAGAAGGACAAGAAATTTGTATGGACGGAAGCATGCGAGCAGAGCTTCCAAGAACTCAAGAAGAAACTGACAACCGCACCGGTCCTAACCGTACCGGACATAGACAAGAGCTTTGAAGTGTATTGTGACGCGTCCCGAAAAGGTCTCGGATGTGTGCTAATGCAGGATGGCAAGGTTGTCGCATATGCCTCCAGGCAGCTGCGAAAACATGAGGAAAATTACCCAACACATGACCTGGAGCTAGCAGCAGTTATACATGCACTCAAGGAGTGGAGGCACTTTCTGTTGGGAAATCGCTGTGAAATATATACGGACCATAAGAGCCTCAAATATATTTTCACACAGCCAGAGCTGAATTTACGGCAACGACGCTGGTTGGAACTGGTCAAGGACTATGACGTCGGTATTCACTACCACCCAGGGAAGGCAAATGTAGTGGCCGATGCCCTTAGTCGAAACCCCAGCCCGGACAGTGACGGTCAGCAAAATTTGAGGCCTGAGTTTCAGCGAGAGTTCACTTGGCTCAACCTGATGTTAGTCTCTGAGGGCACCGTATCGAACCTGGAGATACAACCCACCCTAGTGGAACAAATCAAGAAGGCTCAACAGGACATCCCAGTATCGAAGGCATAAAGAAGAAAATGAACCTTAGTAAGACTTCAGAATTCGTCACGGACAGTGAAGGAACATTATGGTACCGGGACAGGCTTTGCGTACCCAACATTGAGGAACTCAAGCAACAGATCTTGACGGAAAGCCACACCGCCCCATACTCGATCCATCCTGGGGGAACCAAAATGTACAAGGACATCCAGGAAAGATTTTGGTGGCACGGTATGAAAAGAGATATAGCCATGTTCATCGCTTGTTGCGATTCATGTCAGCGCATCAAGGCCGAGCACCAAAAGCCAGCAGGGCTACTCCAGCCTAACAGGATACCAGAGTGGAAATGGGACGAAATAGGAATGGACTTCATTGTCGGATTACCCCGATTACAACGCGGAAATGACGCCATATGGGTCATCACAGACCGACTAACCAAGGTTGCTCATTTCATTCCCGTGAAGACTACCTAGTCCACACAAAGACTGGCAAAACTTTATCTCTCCCGTATAGTTTGCTTGCACGGAGTCCCAAAGACTATAATATCAGACCGAGGCACCCAATTCGCCTCCAAATTTTGGGATCACCTACAACAAGCTCTGGGCACGCAACTGGCTTTCAGTACAGCATACCACCCCCAGACCGATGGACAAACAGAACGTGTAAACCAAATCCTAGAGGATATGCTAATAGCCTGTGTGCTCACCTATGGATCCAGTTGGGAAGAGAGTTTGCCGTATGCCGAATTTGCTTACAACAACAGTTACCAAGCCAGCTTGCAAATGGCACCCTTTGAAGCGTTGTACGGACAAAGATGTCGTACCCCTCTGAATTGGTCAGAAACAGGTGACAGCCGTATCTTCGGCCCTGACATGCTTAAAGAGGCCGAGGAGAAAGTTAAACAAATCAGGGACAGACTCAAGACAGCACAGAGCCGACAAAAGAGCTACTATGATCAGAAGCACCGTGAGGTCAGCTTTGAACCTGGTGATTCCGTATACCTCCGCGTATCTCCTATGAGGGGTCTGCAACGGTTCAAAATTAAGGGGAAGCTAGCCCCATGGTTTATTGGACCATTTTGTGTAAAGGCACGAGGAGGCACGGTGGCCTACCAACTAGACCTCCCCAAGGAGCTGTCAGACGTCCATGACGTGTTCCACGTCTCACAGTTAAGAAAATGTGTGAGCAACCCAGAAAAACATGTACCTCATGAGGACATTGATATGCAACCAGATCTCACCTACAGAGAAATGCCAGTAAAGATTTTAGAAGAGTCTGAACGGAGGACCCGTCAGAAAACGACAAGATTTTTCAAGGTTCGGTGGAGCAACCACACTGAGGATGAAGCTACATGGGAAAGGGAAGATTTCCTTCGAGCAGAGTATCCACATCTATTTGAGGATCAGCAGAAATCTCGAGGACGAGATTTTTCCTAAGGGGGTAGGTGTTGTGACACCCAAGTTTTTCTTTGGATTTTTCAAAAGATTTTATTTGACTTGAGGGGAGTGATTTAAATTTTTCTTCAAGAGAACTCTCCCTCTAATATTTTTTTTTCCTTATGGCAAAAGTTCTATTTGGATCCACCCAAGATCTGCCTTTGGTCTTGGAAGTTCTTGCTTTTCATTTGAACTCAAGACAAAATGGTTTTCATTTGGGAAAAATAACTTTTGAAAATCTTTTTGAATTTTGCACTATGGCTTTTGGAAAGTCCTATGCCACTTTCAACAATTCCTTTTTGCCATGGCCTTAGTGCAAATGCTCTCTCCTAACCCTTCCCTCACCTTTGGATCATGTTTTACACCAAATCCAGCAAGTTGAACCTCCCCATGTATCTATTTCCATTCAAATTCTATTCAAATAAATTTCTGCCTTCTTTTCTAGCACTTGGAGATTTGCAAAGGAACTCCATTTTCTGTTTTGATTTTTGCCACCAAACCAACTCTCCCTCCTAGTCCTTTGAACGCCCAACCTAGAACTGTGAAGATCCACTGGTCTTCAGTTCAAAATTTTCAAACTACACTTGCTGCAAGTTTGGACCAGATTTGTCAAATTTGGTGAAATTCATTCAAAACCTCCTCCAAAAATTCCAAGTAAAATCAGGCAGCCTCTGGGTGCATTGAGTGGTCATCTCACCAAGTTACAGCTCCAGAAAAATTTATCTCATGGCTAAAACCTTCTGTCGAACACCTGCAGTGCACTGTCTTTGTCACATTCAGAAAGTTCAGAGATACAGTCAAGTGGCTGCTGTCGTTTTCTTCAGAAGCGGATGTCGATCTCGCCAGTGCCATCGCGTCGCCTTGCTCCTCGTCCCCGCTCTCTTGTGCCTGCACCGCACGAACGCCTGGTGGCTTGCGGGCGTCGGCGACGAGCAGCAGAAGGTGCGCCGCCCCGTGACCGACGCCGGCGGCGGCTTTGCGGACGCCAGCAGGAGACACGGCGCCGACGACGCCACCCAGCGCCGCCCAAACCACCGGAGCTCGCCGCGTGGCCTTCCACTCCCCCGAAAGCACTGCCGCTCTCGTCGTGAACCGCAGGGCGCGGAGCACGCTCTCTGCCGCCGTTGAGCCCGTGCGGTCACCTCACCGTGGACCGACGCCATTACGCCAGGACCGACCCCGTTTAGCTGCAAAACGAGTTCAGTAACCTCCACTTATGCTGCCCGGCCGCTCAAACCCCCTACCAATCCACTGCTCCGCCGTAATCGCTCACCGGAGATTCTCCGTTCGCGGCCACCCCGTCGATCTGCCCATAAATAGAGGCCCCGAGCTCCAACTCGAGCACCCACCAGCACTGCACTCCCCCTAGAGCACGCCGAGACACTGGAAGAGCCCCGAGGAGGTCTCCTTCCTCGAATCCGGCCGCCGCGACCCGCCACGGGATCCAGCCCGATTCGCCCCCGTGTGTGCTCCTCCGCCTCCATTCTCTTACCAGTAGCTTCACCATGCATCCCTCCTTCTGACCCGCACTTCAATTTGAAGCTTGCAGCCCTCCACCGGAGTTCCCCATCCTCGCCCGAGCCGCCGTCCGCCGGAGAAAGTGTCGCCGTCGACGTGGTGCTCCCCGTTGGACAAGTCCACCACCCACCGATGCGGAAGAAGACGCTGAAGCTCTTGGTACCCTCCGTTTCTCCTAACTCGCCGTGGTTCGACGCCGGCGTCCACTGCAGTCTTCGGGCGCCGGCGAGCTTTTCAAACCTGACATGTGGACCCCGCATGTCAGCCTCTGTTCTTTTATTCGCGAACCGTTTTCTGTTGGCGCCTTCGGGCAGAATACGTCTTCTCCTTTGCGCTTGCGCATTCCCGGCCGGAGCGTTTTCTGTTTTCCCAGTCCTTCGGGCAGAATACGTCTTCTCCTTTGCGCTTGCGCATTCCCGGCCGGAGCGTTTTCTGTTTTCCCAGTTAAAACCCTGGAACTTTTCTGTTTCATTACAGATAAGTCCCTGCACAGAAACCTTTATAACTTTTTAATAAGAAGGTATTTTTGAGTGATTCTTTTTCTGACAATCTCCAAATTTTGTCTAGTTTTTTATGGGATTTATTTGAAAAATATTTGGAAAAGTTTCTGTGTATGTGTTGGTTTTCACGTTAGTGCCCGTTTCGTGATTGCCGTAGGTTCCGGGGGAGGTGACGGAGCCGCGAACTTCGCCGAGCTAGACTCCGACTTCTCCGAACCAGGCAAGCATGTTTTGAACATTTGATATGACAGATGTTTTACATGTTCACGTGAGAGTTTGTGCGTGGCATATGAGTGTCGGTAAATACCTCGTTGCTTGTAAGGCAACGACCCGGTTGTTCCAAAGTTGCGATGACCTCTGATGAGAGGTGGCCTAATCATGTGGTGACATGAAGGGCAGCAAGGTGGTACTGTCGTAGCATGCCAGCCTTGCGTCATCCGACTCTCTTCGACGTTAACATGGTTGGAGCCACGTTATCGATCTTTTTCCGCATGTTCCAAAGTTGCGATGATCTCTGATGAGAGATGGCCAAATCATGTGGTGACATGAATGGCAGCAAGGTGGTACTGTTGTAGCATGCCAGCCTTGCGACATCCGACTTTCTCCGACGTTAACGTGGTTGGAGCCGTGTTACCGTTCTTTCCCCTTTCCGTGCTACCACATGTCTCATTGCCAGGATGCGGTTTAGTAAGTTGGTAACCTCTTTCCGTGTACACACCAAACAGATAGGCCGGGATGATGGTACCTTGGCCCAGGATTAAAGCCAGTCATCCGTTCAGGGGGCATGGGTGTTTCCAGTTGGGACCGAGAGGGGGGCACCCCCTTAAAGCGCGCGTATAGAAATTTGATCCCATGCTACGCGAGGTTGTAGCCTCCCCGTCTCAAGGTTTTTCTTGAAAGTTGCCAAGGGTGATCCCTGGCTTCGGATGGTTGAATTGGGTGTGTACTGGTTAGACGTGTTTCTTCCAAAACACCGTAGACGGAACTAGTCCCCGTGACTACTGAAATCCGTTGGCTGTGGTTAAGTACAAACTCTGGTGAGTCAATTCTTTCCAAATCATCGTACCCATGATCAAGCAGTGTAAGAACTATATCCATATCTATCTGTGTGACAAAACTTGCCCCGGTGAACAAGCTCAAGTGGTAAGTCCAGATTTATTGTTATTCCTGTGGATGGACTAACTTTATATTTGTCTCATGCCTGTGATAATTTATGTTCCCAAACTATTGTATTAGTGAGTTGTGATATAAGCCCTTTATGTGACGTCGCGCAGACGTCCGACTATGGCGTGTACTTGTTTCTTACTTTAAATATAAGCCCTTTATGTGATGTCGCTCAGACGTCCGACTGCGGCATGCACTCTCTATTATTTTCTGTTATAAGCCCTTTATGTGGTGTCGCCCCGACGCCCGACTGTGGCATTTTTGTTCCGCATTTTCCGCTCGAGGAGTCCTTCAGACACTCGTTTGGCACCCGCATTAATATTCCGCATTTTCCGCTCGAGGAGTCTTTCAGACACTCGTTTGGCACCCGCATTAATATTCCGCATTTTCCGCTCGAGGAGTCTTTCAGACACTCGTTTGGCACCAGTACTACTATTCTGCAGTTTCCGCTCGAGGCGTCATTCAGACCCTCGCTTGGCACCCAGTATTTATTACCGTTATGTCTAATCGCACCAGTTAACTTGTTCATATGCTTCATGTTTACATTTGTTATATCTTATGTCCGAACTGTCTTGCGAGTACTTTCATAGTACTCACCTGGCTTGTTGATTTGGCCAGATGTTGACGAAGGCGATCTCTTGGATGAAGAGTTTGATAGCGCGTCCGATGCCTAGAGGAGTCCCAGTCAGTCCTGCGCGATCCCGGATATTGGTCACTTGTATTGTATTCGCTTCCGCCACCCGCAATAAGTCTTCTCGAGCCTCACTCCGACGCTCGAAGAGCTGTAGTCCTCTGGAATCATATCACTCGCTTCGCGGTGATATTTCCACCACCGTTATTATCGTGAGTTAGTAGTTGCCACCCTATCCGCCGTTTTGTTTTAACGGCGCGCATGTAATAAATTGTTGGGCAGTCTCTGCTCAACCTTGTATTATATTTAGTACTCCCGGTATTTTTCTTCTGTGACCAAGATATTGTCTACCAGTGAGAAGAAATTCTTCCTCGCTGGTCCGTAAAAGGGATTGGTCTCTCAATAATTATTTTATTGAAAAACCGGTCGTGACACGCATACAAGGAAGATCCCACAAGACTTGGTGATCAAGACAAGGACTCCTCCCCACCGGCGTTTTCGGCTAGGACTCTTGTCATCCTAGGCCTCTGGTGCATTATATAAACCGAGGCCAGGCTAGTCGGTCGATCATATACAACAATCATAATTATAGGCTAGCTTCTAGGGTTTAGCCTCTACGATCTCGTGGTAGATCAACTCTTGTAATACTCATATCATCAAGATCAATCAAGCAGGAAGTAGGGTATTACCTCCATCGAGACGGCCCGAACCTGGGTAAACATTGTGTCCCCCGCCTCCTGTTACCATTAGCCTTAGACAAACAGTTCGGGACCCCCTACCCGAGATCCGCCGGTTTTGACACCGACACTCGTTCTAGCCATAGCAATAAATTAAGATGCAAAACTATATCATTACTTGTGTCATCATAGTTCCAGTGCTTCATTACAGCACCGGGAGTTGATTTTTGTTTTTCTTCCGCTTGTTCTTCCCCTTCATCACTTGGTTCAATGACAGACAAGCTTCGCCTTCAATGTAAGATTTGGCATGTAAATTAGGGAGCACAAGTATAGCACTAAACAATGACATTAATTTTCTGATGGAAGTGGCAGAATACAGGCCAACAGTTGTGAAATATCCTTATCTTACCTCAATGGGATATTACGGTGCACATACAGATTGGAAGTCTTGTCTCCATTTGTGCAGTTCACTAAAATCAAGCAACATTACCGTACAAGTAGCACAACATATGAAAGCACACTACAGAATCATGTGAAAGAAGGCTAGTACTGACCTCTCATGATGCGGAATTCAAACAACTCACAAGAAGAAGATCTGAACCAAATTTGCCAACACGGATAGGAAGTAAGATCTCCTCTTGTGCAGTTCCACTAAGATCAAGCAATCAAACAACGTTGTCGGTGTGACATTTTGGTTGAACTGCACAAAACACTCTTAAAACAAAAGTGTTTTGTGCAGTGCAACAAAAGGTCACAATGGCAACGAGGTGAAGTAGATAACCCTGTTTACACAGAGGTGCAAAGGAAACAACTAGTGGTCAATAACGGTGGATGACACAGAAGCCAACAAAAAGAAGCATCTACCTTATCTAAATGGGAAAGAAAGCAAGACAATAGCATTTCTCAAATAGTGGCATTGATTAATATTAACATAGAGATTATATTAACAATAAAATTCATTAAACATGTAATTTTCTTTTAACTGTGGCATCGCATCAATTTTCCAGTGACATTATTAGAGGTTGTTTGTTTACAGGGACATTTTGGTGTAGGGACTAAAAAAACTCCGTGTCAGTCCCATCTAAACCAAACAGGAGGAACTTTTAGGGACTAAAAGTGGGCATTTTTGGGACTAAAGAAAGAAGACCCCGAGGGAGTCTTTTTGGGAATTTTTCCAATAGTTGCCCCTGCCACGCATCGCACCTTGTCTCTATTAGTTCATTACTAGGGGTAACATGGTCTTTTAGCATGTCATTTAATTACCTCTAGTCCATGTTTAGTCCCTGGAACCAAGCAGGTAGGGACTAGGGAGTTTTTAACCAAACAAGGCCTTAGATTAACAACAGCTAAAGAGTTGCATGGGACAGTGGACGCAACAGTACCATGTGCATCTACCAATGTACTGTGGTCATGCACAGTCTGTTGCAACAAAGAACAAACAACCAAGGAGCATATTTGTGTTGGTCCCAGTTTTGTTATCTTTAGACACCTTTCCCTATGTGAGCACAACAAATCTAGTACTGCTCAAACTCTATAGCCTTGTCCCCCAAAACAAAAGATCAGGTCGTTACAGATGTGCGTAATGTGTTTGTAATTGTTTTCCCTTTTCGACCAAAGTAGGTGCTGGATAGCCAGTCTATACTAGTACTTTCGCCCCTTCCTTTCCTCTTTGAACCACGTCCTAGATTTATGCGATACAACTTTCCCCACTACTTTTCCCCATTCCTTTCCTCTTTGAACCACGTCCTAGATTCATGCTATACAACTTTCCCCCTTCCTTACCTCTTTGAACCACTTTTCCCACTACTTTCCCCCACACCTTTCCTCTTTGAACCACGTCCTAGATTCATGGTATACATGCAGCTAGAGCAATGCATGTGGAATAAGTAAATTATACCTTAAGGTTCTTGGGGCGTGGTTCGGTGGGCGACGGGACGACGGCGAAGAAGAAGGGGTCGGAGGCCCTCCCGTGCCGCCGCTGGGTGAAAGTGAACAGCTGCACCGGTAGTGGATTCCCTCACTCGCCGACGGTGACAATGTTAAGGCTCCTTCCCTTCCCGGTGGACGGATCCTGCCGGCTCTTTG
Organism: Triticum aestivum; assembly: GCF_018294505.1. Lineage (NCBI taxonomy): Eukaryota > Viridiplantae > Streptophyta > Magnoliopsida > Poales > Poaceae > Triticum > Triticum aestivum. The sequence goes on from NC_057799.1 coordinate 557,562,120, forward strand.
AGCAGCAGTGAGGGGAGAGAGAGGCCAACGAAGTCTTGTTTAGATCTGGAGAGGGTGAGACAATGTGAAGAGAGCAACTACAAGCGCTGAGGCTCCAGCGTGTATATATATACTGGAGATAGTGTGTGAAGCGTGCAAACCCTAGAAAACAAGCGCCGAGGCTGCAGCTTATACGTGATGAGGTGATTATACGGTCACTACGAGATCGTATAGCTCCGTATCCATCCATTTTGACCAGTCAAAGAATCCTCCTGGCACAAATTATGCTCAAGTGTAGTTATCGAACCCGAGACCTCAAGTTTTTTTTTGAGTGGAACCCGAGACCTCAAGTTTGATGAGCGAACGGGCTAACCAGCTACACAACCCTCCCGTTATGTTCAACGAGAGGAAAATAACCTTTTATACATTCCTGCATTTGTGTGACAAGCATGCCGTATTTTTTTGTGTGTGTGGGAGTCATTGGGATTTAAATCATAATCGTGTCATGTGGCTTTGGTGGTAAGACTATCCACAGTGGTGCAGAAATAATGCAGCCTTAGTCACCTTACCTCTCTCCATGTAGTACGTTGGGTCCCACCAGTCAGAGGGTGAAACAAACAAATTAATAAGAAAAATTAAAAGCGCCAGCGGTGTATCTTACCTCACACATCTCGCTACTGCTCGGGAACACTGTCCAATTGATCCCTCTGTTTGCTCACGTACTATTTTAAGTGAATCATTATTATAACATGCACACAATTTTGGGCACTTGTATTCGACCTAAGTCAGTGTGCCACCGTATCTCGTACTTACTACTCCCTCCGTCTAGGTGTAATAAGTCACGTTAGAAGATGCAGCGGGACCAAGGTGCGTGCGTGTGCGTGCGTGTGTGTGTGTGTGTTTAACAGCATGTGTGTGTTAGAGAGAGCGACAGATCGACCTACTCCTACAGAGAGATGGTGTGTAGTGTACGATTCTATCCGCGAGAGAGTCGGTGCATCCTCTCATTTTCGGGCGTGTCCGGTAGGGATAGGCGGATAGCTGCCACGCCCGCTCCTGACCAGCCTGGCCCACCCAAAGCCCCTCCATCGCCCGCGCGCGCTTCCCGCCCGAAACGGTCAGCGCCGCTCCAAAGAATTGGTGCCGCATTCATGCCCGGGCAGAGCGGATGCGACCTCTCACTGGCGCAAGAGTGATGGTTGCTTCGTCCGTCCAACTTACTGCTGGGTCTATGTGATTTGACGGCTCATTGGTCTTTATTACTAAGGTGGTAGGACTGCTGGATGTCCCACGCTTTCGGCTAAAGGAGGTACTACTAGATTACAATTTTCTCCATTCTTACAGTGGAGGAGTGCAAGAGCAGTGAAAACACAAAGGCTCAGTGATTACATGGCCCACCTCACACTATCACCATATTTTCTGGACACCGTGCGACACCTAACTCTTTACATAGTACTCCCTCCGTTCCTAAATACTAGATGAGTCCCCGCGCGTTGCCGCGGAACAGCCGTATATCTCTCTGCGTAAAATTATCGATTTCATGGAACTAAAAAAAACTCTATAACCGCATGACAAATGTGGTAGCCAAACTAAAAAAACTCCCATCATCATTTAGATCATCCCACGTAAGGAAAAAAAGATCAGCCAACTCCTACTGCATAATGGGATTATATTTTTCTTTTTGACATGTTAATGGGACTTAAAAGCTCACTTACATGCATGCTACCGGTGCATGCTTGCACGCAGACATGTTGATGTGATTTAAAACCCACTCACATGCATGCCACGGTATTTCTGCATGCTTGCATGTGGCTTAGTGCGGAGCCTCTCAACGTCTAGATCGGATGGCTATTATGGACTGATTTAGTTCATCTAACGGCTACATTAATTTTGATGATGTGGCTCAAGGAGAGGATAGAGAATTCCTAGTAGTGGGGGCTAGCTATTACTAGTAGATAAGTCTTTGTAGAGATTCCACTAGGTGAACTACATACGGAACAAAATGAATGAATATACACTTAAAATGCATCTATATACATTCGCATGTGGTTCATGGTGAAATCTCTACAAAGACTTATATTTAGGAACGGAGGGAGTACTAGTATAGTACGTACTGTAATTTATCAGCGAGATAAATTTGTACAATGCTATGAAGCTTCCAGCTTGTGTTACATGTATCTTGCGTCCAAGGTTGCCCGTTGCAACATTTCATCGAATACAAAGGAGACTAACATGCATGCTATTGCATCTCAATGATTGACAGATCATAGCAAATATGTACTCTCTCCATTCCAAAATAAGTGTCTCAACTTTATGCAAACTTTAGTACAAAGTTGTACTACTACTAAAGTTGACACTTATTTTGGAACAGAGGCAGCTAAAGAAAAAAACGATCCATGCAGTCCCTAGCCCTTGAACCGTGAACCCTAACCAGGCTATAAATTGCTGACAACGTTCGAGCTTCCTAAGAAATGAAGTTTGCAACCTTTTGACCATCGGATCATTTTGTGCAGTTTCACCAAAATCGAGATGAGCATCCCTGTGGCAAAGAAATTGAAGAAGCGTGATTAGAATAAGATTACTGGGACTAGTTGATGAGACATAAACTCATCAAAATACAGTACATAGAAGCCAGTAGAGGTATGTGCGGGGCAAAGAAGTAGAGAAATATCCACATGGAGTGATGTGGGCAGCTGGAGCAGTGGTGCAAGCCGGCTGTAAAGGGAGTTGTACCTGAGGGACGTAGCTCAACCTTGAGGAGGGCGGCGGGAGGCGGCAACTGCCCACGTCGCGGCAGTGAGCAAGGGATGAAGGCAACCTCATCGGCTTTGTGAGAGAGAACGGCGGGGACCCTTGATTGGGACATGCCGACAATGGGTTTTCGCCGTCGGCGATGGCGACCGCATCTACACTAAGCATCCACCCCTTCTCCCGGCGGACGTGATCCGCCGGGATGCTAGAGATGTGGCCACAGTTGTTTTGTGCGAGAGAGTGTGAAGAGAGCAACCCCAGCAAGCAACCGTGTAGGCTGGCCCGTCCTGACTATGTATATAGTGGAGCGGTTTCCTTTTCTCTCCATATGAACCTATCATATTGCGTACGTGCCACTGAAGAAAAGAAAAAACTTTATTTATAAATGACGCGGCACCTACTACTCGTTCTCCTATAACCTTGCACTTGGCATCTCCAAAATATTAACCTTGCGATTGGCTCTTCGCCTCTTCGGGAAGTCGAGCAATAATGGTAGTCCAGTGTATATCGTTCTGGCTATATGAGACCGAATGAATTGTTGCACGTCCACCACGTGGGCGAGGGTCGAGGGTCGAGGGAGAGTGCTACATACGGAGCAAAATGAGTGAATCTACATCAGTGTTTGGAGTATGTACTAGTAGTTCATATTGAAATCTACTAAAGGACATATATATTCCAAACAATATGATATAATCTCTATAACGAACATAGTAGGGACGAGGAGTAAAAGGAGGGAGTAGTAAATTTTTCTCCTCGTCCTGCGAGCCACCGCGCGCATGGGCGAGGGAGAGGGCATAAGGCGGACAGTACTAAGGAAGCTTCACCTCATCCTGCGAGCCACCGCGACCGTGGGCGGGGGAGACGGCGTACTAAGCGAGCTTCTCCTCGTTCTGTGAGTTGACGGGACACATCAAAAGTACTCTAGTGCATAGAGCCTTGCCTCTAAGGTAGGCCCCACATGGTTTGCCTCTTTTTTTAACATAACGCGTCAAGTCGCAATTTGTTTGTTCACCCGTGGTAGAAGATCCTCCCTCCACCAAGTGGACAACCAGTACACGTGCCAAATTACCACGTGGGCTGCCTTTTTCCTACAGAAATGAGCTCCACCGTGTACCCGCGCGTGTGTGGTTGGGAAAGAGACGGGAGTACATGCGCCGTGCATGCACCTCTTCTCTTCGTGCACGTCCCCCACCTACGTGGGTGTGTGTGAGAGATACAAACCGCGTTCGTGAGTGT
>NC_057799.1:557566470-557587988 GCF_018294505.1 Triticum aestivum
GAACGAGTCGTATATGTGTTGAGAAGGAGAGACCCAGCTATGTCTTGAGGGAGATCGGTCGACATCCATACATAACTGAAGGACGGGAAATATGATGGGACAGAGAGAGAGAGAGGAGAGAGAGAGAGAGGGAGGGAGAGGGGTAGAGTGTTGGATGGGTGATGGAGTTGCTTCTCGAAGATGGTGGGAGAGGCCTACTAGACAAACTGAGGGTGGAACTGCAATGTTATCAATAAGAGTGGGGATGTGTTTCTGTGTGTGCCTGTGCGTGATAGATCTGTCAGGACGCATCCATGGATGATGAAGGGGAACCATGTGTTTGGTAAGCAAACCTAACTAGATCGGTAGATCAATTGTTGTTTGCCGGAGGAAGGGAGAGACATAACTAATGAGGTAGATCGATCGACGCGTGGGTAAAAACAAGTTATAAGGACCTAGCTAGCTATTTGTATAGCGAGAGATCGGTCGGTGTATGTCCATTTGTTAGAGGCAAATAAGGCCCAGAGAGATGGATAGACAGAGAGAATGGAGCTAGGAGGTGGTGCGAGAGGCCCAGCTACTAGCTAGATAGGGGAGGAGTGTGCGGTTGTGAGATCGATGAAAAGAGGGGCGAGAGTTTACACGTGTGTGTGACCGTATGAGAGACACGAGGCAAGGACACATAAAGGAGGAGATTGAAGGTGCGTGTGTATGTTGTAGGCAGGCATCGCTGCAGAGGTTTATCGATCAGTGTGTGTCGGAAAGGAGTTGTGGAGACTCTAGGAGAACGACCTAAAGAAAAAAAATGAATGTGCCTGGTGGATAGAATGCCGAGGGAGGGGGAGGGCGAGGAGGGCATGTGCATGTATGAGAGAAAGTTAGTGGTAGCTACAAAGGTTAGAGGATTATGTGGGTGTAAGCGACTAACAAAGATCATAATTTGATATGAAAGCGGATTCATATATTTGAATAGGAGATCATAGTGTTTTAAACATATGCATGCATGAATATAGCGGTGATACACGTGTTGTGCACATGTTATACCATAATGTGATAATGCATGGCGTTTGCAACTCATAGCTAAATGTCAAACAATCTAAACCATACTATACATCAAACAATCTCACATTTTATTTGAATTTGTGATAATGTGTGGCGTTTGCAGCTTACAACTAAATATCGAACAATCTAAACAATACTATATATCGAACATTCTCACATTTTATTTGAATTTGTGGTAATGTGTGGTGTTTGCAACTCACATCTAAATACTTGTAGGCGTAGGGGGCGGGGCACCATACATAATGTGATAAACACATTATACATATGAGACATGGTTTAGATTATGAAGATCTAGCTAGAGCTAGAAATGTAATGTGATTTGAAATCAACATAAAGTGGATTCATAAAATCGAGTTCGAGTTCATATAGTACACATAGTTCATATGTAACTCGAGACTAATCATGTGGTGTGCTGTGAAGATAATACACAAATGATGGTTTAACTTGACAATAATGATGACTGTTGTAGGATCGAAAGTATGTCTAGAGGGGGGGGTCATTAGACTACTTGACCGAATAAAAAAACTAGCCTTTTCCCAATTTTAGTTCTTGGCAGATTTTAACAACTTAGCACAAGTCAAGCAATCAACCTACACATGCAATTCTAAGAGTATAGCAGCGGAATGTAAAACAATTGCATATGAAGGTAAAGGGGAGGAGTATGAGGAGGCAAACGCAATGTTGACACGGAGATTTTTTATCTGTGGTTCCGATAGGTGGTGCTATCGTACATCCAGGTTGATGGAGACTTCAACCCACGAAGGGTAACGGTTGCGTGAGTCCACGGAGGGCTCCACCCACGAAGGGTCCACGAAGAAGCAACCTTGTCTATCCCACCATGGCCGTCGCCCATGAAGGACTTGCCTCACTAGGGTAGATCTTCACGAAGTAGGCGATCTCCTTGCCCTTACAAACTCCTTGGTTCAACTCCACAATCTGGTCGGAGGCTCCCAAGTGACACATAGCCAATCTAGGAGACACCACTTTCCAAGAAGTAACAAATGGTGTGTTGATGATGAACTCCTTGCTCTTGTGCTTCAAATGATAGTCTCCCCAACACTCAAGTCTCTCTCACAGGATTTGGATTTGGTGGAAAGAAGATTTGAGTGGAAAGCATCTTGGGGAAGGCTAGAGATCAAGATTCATATGATAGGAATGGAATATCTTGACCTCAACACAAGTGTAGGTGGTTCTCTCTCAGAAAATGTATGTTGGAAGTGTAGGCATGTTCTGATGGCTCTCTCCACGAATGAAGAGTGGGTGGAGGGGTATATATAGCCTCCACACAAAATCTAACCGTTACACACAGCTTACCAATCTCGGTGGGACCGAATTGTGAAACTCGGTCGGACCGATTTAGCAAATAATGTTACCGTTCGGATTTTCGGTGGGACCGACATGTCAACTCGGTAGGACCGATATGGTTAGGGTTAGGGCATAACGTAATCTCGGTGAGACCGATTACACAAACTCAGTGGGACCGATTTTGGTAATAAGCTAACCAGAGAGTTGGTCAGGCAAACTCGGTGGGACCGATTCACTCATCTCGGGGAGACCGAAACGTTACGAAAGGGAAACAGAGAGTTTGCATTGCAATCTCGGTGGGACCGATCGCTCATCTCGGTTTGACCGAAACGTTATGAAGGGAAACAGAGAGATTACAATCCCATCTCGGTGAGACCGAGATCCCTATCGGTGAGACCGATTTGACTAGGGTTTGTGGCAGTGGCTATGACATCTGAACTCGGTGGCGCCGGATAGAAAGAATCGGTGGGGCCGAGTTGGGTTTTTGGTTTGGGTCATGTGTGGATGTGAGAAAGTAGTTGAGGGCTTTGGAGCATATCACTAAGCATTTTGAGCAAGAACGCCATTAAGCAACACCTCATCCCTCCTTGATAGTATTGGATTTTCCTATAGACTCAATGTGATCTTGGATCACTAAAATAGAAAAATGTAGAGTCTTGTGCTTGGAGCTTGAGCCAATCCTTTTGTCCTTAGCATTTTGAGGGATCCACTTTTCTCATCCATGCCATGCCAATCATTGAGCTCAATGAGATATATGTTGTTAGGAATTACCAAAACCACCCAGGGATAGTTGCACTTTCAATTGTAGATCTTATTAAAACAGAGAAACGAATTCAAATGCTTTGACTTCACAACAATCATTACTATAGATCTTATTCAAATAGAGAAACGAATTCAAATTTAGTTCATATTGAAGCGGTAGTATATACGTTTGGAATGCACTAAAACGTTCATTTGAGTAGTAGGTTGCATGCATTATACATGTAGCGGAATATTTTAATTGAACATAACATGAATTCAAAGTTTTGAATGAAATTTGTAGTGCGCATTGATTTGGTAGAGTACATGTTAGGCTTGTCCGGAAATTTCAACCCGCGCCTTGTTAGCCCGAAATATTTAAGATATATCTTTGTCTCGTCGTGCTCCGACAACTCCCTCCATCTCAACCTGTGCCTTGCTATTCCGAAATTACAACGCATGCGAAAACTCCCACCTCCTGTGAAATCCTGACACGCGAAATGCCCGTGGTAGCCCTGAACCGAAAGAACCGCCTCAAATTGGTGGGGGTACTTTCATAACTTACCCCACATTTCGGACAAGCGCGTCTCTAAGCCATGGTTCCCCACTGCCATCCCATCTGCCCACCCATTCGTACACCGAGGCCGCGAAAACCCGCGACGAAGCCCCACACCCTGCTCCGTCCGCCACCCAGCGGGAGCCTCTTCCCCGACGACGTCGTCCACAGCAACACCTCGACGTCCCTCATCCACCGTACCGGATGAGGATCCGTTGTCGATCTCATCGTCCCGCCGGTTCAGCTACCCCGTCCTCCACCTCCAAGGAGCTGCCCCGACATTCCCCTCGTCTTTCGCGCCACCTCCATTCCCACACCGCCATCTTCACCTGCACCACCGGAAGAGCATCCTCATCACCGTTTCCTCGGATGAAGCTGCGGCCTAATCGGCGCCACCAAAGAGGTTGTACACTAATCGCCGCATTTTCTTCTTGATTCGATCTCACGGTGCTGCCGGCGCTTGGTCCCGAGCCGACACGGCGCGGCTCCATCCACGGCGGCGTCGCCGGCCACTTCCTCCACGGTGTCGCTCCCTCGGCGGCGACGTCCACATCAGTAGGAGCTGCTGCTGCTTTAGCTCTCGCTCGCGCTGCTGCTCTGCTCTTGCTCTCGGTCCCTTGCCTGGTCTGCTCTTGCTATTGCTCTTGCTCGTGCTTGTCACATCCCTAGCTTCTCGTATTGCACTAGGCTAGCTTCATGTGTGCATCATGTTTAAACTTTGAAAGAAACTTGAAATGGGGATTGCCTAAACCCTAGCATTAAAGGAATTCACTAAGTTCAACCAAAATATTTCTAGTAAATCCAAATGGCTTTCAAAAATGTCCATCATTCTTGGAAAATGCTGGAAACAGTAACCAGAGGCGATGCACATTTTTCCATGACATATTTGGGCTCTGGATTAAATCATACTCTATTTGCATTTGGGCATTTAAATGCTATTAAATATTTTAAATGCTCAAATAATTACAAACTAAAATGTTTACTGTTGGAAATATTCCAAACAGTGGCCATAGTTAGTTGCATGATTTTTGGAAATGCTCTGGCATTTTTAATAAAGCCAAAACAATTGCAGAAAATAGAAAACAGAAAACAGAATTAGAAAAGGAGAGAGAGAGAAACCCCACCTGGACTTACCTCCTTGACAGCCCACCTGGCCCAGCACTGTAGCTGGCCCAGCCCAGCCGCCGCACCGTCTTCAACCTCCTGCCAGTAGGCAGGAGGGCGTGTGCTCGCCGCACGCGCGCGCCACCTCCACCCTGCCTGGCTGCCCCCTCGTTGCCCTGGGCGCCTCCCGCGACGCCACGCACACCCCGGACCCTCTCACTCTCTCTGGACCCCTCCTCCTCCACTGCTCTCCCTTCCTCTCGTCACCGAACGCACCTGAGAGCGCCGCTCGCCGTAGCCATGACCACCGTGCTCCCCTCGCCTCGTCGACGCGCCAGGAAGCCCCGCCTCGTCCCCCTCTTCCTCCCCACCAAGAAGGAAGGCGCCGAAAGCCCTGGGTGCCGCCAGCTCCGCCGTTCCCCTCCTCGGCCACCGAGGATCACCGCCGACGTCGATTCACCGTCGCCAAGCCATCCCCGAGCAAGCCGAGCCCCTATTGTCGCCTTCCTTGTTGTCTTGTTTATTTGTTTGCTTGTAGTCATTGCAGTTCTTTTTCCGTGGTTTGCTAGTGGCTACAATAACCTATTTTTTAAAACTAGGCCACAATAACCATGGGCTAATATTTACTGTAGTGACACTGGACCTCCTACGGGCCGTAGAAACAGTGGGCCTTCTACGGGCCGTAGAAACAATGGGCCTTCTACGGGCCGTAGAAACAATGGGCCTTCTACGGGCCGTAGAAACAATGGGCCTTCTACGGGCCATAGAAACAATGGGCCTTCTACGGGTCGTATCATCAATGGGCCTTATACGGGCCGTATGGTCGATTGGCCAAACATGGGCCAAACAGACCGCATTATGGCCGTAAACGGGCTAGAGTTGGAATCGTCCGTTCATGGGCCGACCATAACGGGCCATCGTTAATAGGCCGTATTTGATGACGCTATGAAAATGGCCCAACGTATTAACGGACCACAAATGGGCCGACTGTAACCACGGGCTAAATTTGGCCCACAAGCAGAAAATGACAGTAACGGGCCGTAAGTAAACGAATGCTGGAAATGAGCCCAAGAATAAATGGGCTCTGAGAAGGCCGAAAGATAACATGGGCTGGAAACGGCCCAACGGAATAACGGGCCGTTAATGGGTATAAAGTGATACACTGTTCATTACGGGCCAGTTTCAGCACGGGGCGTTAATGGGTGTAAAGTGATACACTGTTCATTACGGGCCAGTTTCCCCACGGGTCGTTAATGGGCCAAGAGTTACAAAGGGCCTCATATGGGCCGAAAGACGTCATGGGCCATACATGGGCCAGAAGTGAAAACGGGCTGGAATCATATTGGATGGCCCAGATGACGCTACTGGGCCTAATTCGGATAGGGCGTAATGGGCCTTGGGTTAGCGGTTGTAAATGGGCTATATGCGAATAGGCCGTTAACAGGCTTTCCATGGGCCGGCCCGCCACCTTTTGACCAAGTGAAATGGGCCGGCCTTTTCACAGGAATGGGCTCTGTTGGGCTGTGCCACGTGTCGACGTATCATAGGCGCCTTCTGTCCAATGAGTGGATGACATCTGTCCCAACGATGAGCCGACACGTGTTTCCTCCAGCCAATGATGATTTTACACGTGGAAAATCCCCATTGGTCGGGGCTGTTAACGGCTTATCGGATCCAAAACCCGACCCGATAGCTTAACGGTGTTCCGTTACGGTGGATGCCACGTGTCGGTCACCCTTGACGAAAGCACTTCTGTAACGCGTGATTTATCGTCATGGAAGTGGACACTTCCGTGATGATAATTTTGGTAATGTCATGGAGCACTTCTACGACAGCACAGGTATGACTATCTTGATTCTGTCATCAATGGATGTACATGCATGACAGAAAACGCGACCTACTGTGACAAACACGTATCATCACGGAAGTGTATTTTTTTGTAGTGTAGCCATGCTGGGATGGTTTCTCCTAGCGAGCTCTAAGGATTTTCCGCTTGGTGTGGAATGGGATCTGAGACCCAATCTCTTTAAATAGATGCCTTTCTTACATGGCCGGGGTGTTATGTGCAAAAAATACCCTGACCTCTCGTATCCGCTCGACACATGGAAGCATAAGCAATGGAGGCGCAAAAGCCAAAGGGTGTGACATTAAAACACAAACCGAGTACAACTTTTCGGGTCAGGTACTTTGAAGTAATCGGAGGAGGAACCCGCCTTGCAATGCCGAAGACAATCAGCGCGCCGGATACATCATCATTGAAGCCTGGTTCGGGGGCTACTGAGGGAGTCCTGGATTAAGGGGTCCTCGGATGTCCGGACTACATAACATGGCCTGGACTAATGGGCTATGAAGATACAAGACAGAAGACTTCTTCCCGTGTCCGAATGGGACTCTCCTTTACGTGGATGGCAAGAAATAAATGATTAGATCCTCGTTTCTCCTAGTTTAGTATGCATGTAATTGCTTACTTTGGTGTGTGAAAATGTTATCTGTGTAGTCACTTGTGTAATTGTATGCTTAATTTGGTTATGCAATGATGTATTTTTAAGTATATATGTTGATGCTCTGTAGACAGAGCAAATCACAACACACACGGACTAAAAAAGGGAACCCGTCGGTGATGATATCATCAATCATTGACAATTGTATACCAACAATCGTTTGCTCACAACACACACGGCTTGTTAACAGGAATCGTCTGTGTTGTTATCGGTCTTCCCACACATTTCTGATTACAGACCTATTTGCCGCGTATCACACACATCTTGTTATATTGAACCATTTCTGTTCTCTTGTCTCAACACAAACAGTTCATCCGAGTGAACCGCATGTTGTATATCGCACACACCTTGATCTGGCTAACCGTTTCTTTTGTGTTGCATAATCACAAACAGTTCATCCGAGTGAACCGTATGCTATGTATCACACATGCCTTCATCTGGCTGCCCGTTTCTTCTGTTCCTCCTCATCGCAAACCGTTAATTGAACTGAACTGTATGCCCTGCATCGCACACACAACTAAAATCTGGACCGTGTTTGATGCATCCGTCATCGCAAACGTTCTGCACATTTTTGACGGTTTTCTTACACCACCGTTTGCGATTATTGCATCGCACACAGTTTCTCGAAGGGTCTCTAATCGTAGTGTCGCGTTAGCAGCATCCTGTAGTAGTGTGCAAAAGAAGAAAGATGTGGATAATGATATTGTTAAATTGAAGATATTCCCATTTTCGCTTAGAGATCGTGCTAAAACTTGGTTTTCATCTTTGCCTAAAAATAGTATTGATTCGTGGAATAAGTGTAAAGATGCTTTCATCTCTAAGTATTTTTCCTCCCGCTAAGATCATCTCCCTTAGGAACGATATTATGAATTTTAAGCAACTTGATCATGAGAATGTTGCACCATCTTGGGAGAGGATGAAATTGATGATAATAAATTTCCCTACACATGGTTTGAATTTCTGGATGATTATACAAATTTTTTATGCCGGATTAAATTTTGCTTCTAAAAAACTTTTAGATTCGGCCGCGGGGGCACTTTTATGGAAATTACTTTATGAGAGGCTACTAAACTCCTAGATAATATCATGGTTAATTATTCTCAATGGCACACCAAAAGATCCACTAGTAAAAAGGTATATGCGATTGAAGAGATTAATGTTTTGAGTGGAAAGATGGATGAACTTATGAAATTATTTGCTAATAAGAGTGCTTCTTCTGATCCTAATGATATGCCTTTGTCCACTTTGATTGAGAATAATAATGAATCTATGGATGTGAATTTTGTTGGTAGGAACAATTTTGGTAATAACGCGTGTAGAGGCAATTTTAATCCTAGGCCATTTCCTAGTAATCCCTCTAATAATTATGGTAATTCCTACAACAATTCTTATGGAAATTTTAATATGATGCCCTCTGATTTTGAGAATAGTGTTAAAGAATTTATGAGTTCACAAAAGAATTTTAATGCTTTGATTGAAGAAAAATTTCTCAAGATTGATGATTTGGCTAGGAACATGGATAGAATTTCTCTCGATGTTGATTCTTTGAAACTTAGGTCTATTCCATCTAAGCATGATATCAATGAGTCTCTCAAAGCCATGATAATTTCCATTGATGAGTGCAAAGAAAGAACCACTAAGATGCGTGCTAAAAAAGATTGGTTTGTAAAAGCGTGTTCTTCTAGTTTTCATGATAATAATGATGAAGATCTAAAATTGATTTGATGTGACTCCTATTGAATCTTTTTTTTCCAATATTAATCTTGATAAATATGGGACTGGAGATGAGTCAACTTTACTTAAAAGGCGTCCCAATGATTCAGAGTTTTTAGATCTAGATGCAAAAATTGATAAAAGTGGGATTGGAGAGGTCAACACTTTAAGTAGCAATGAACCCACTCTTTCGAATTTCAAGGAATTTAATTATGATAATTTTTCTTTAATAGATTGTATTTCCTTGTTGCAATCCGTGTTGAATTCTCCTCATGTGTATAATGAAAACAAAGCTTTTACTAAACATATCGTTGATGCTATGATGCAATCTTTTGAAGAAATGCTTGAATTAGAAGTTTCTATCCCTAGAAAACTTTATGATGAGTGGAAACCTACTATTAATATTAAGATTAAATATTATGAGTGCCATGCTTTGTGTGATTTGGGTGTTAGTGTTTCCATGATTCCAAAAACTTTATGTGATGTGTTAGGTTTCCGTGAATTTGTTGATTGTTCTTTAAATTTGCATCTTGCGGATTCCACTATTAAGAAACCTACGGGAAGGATTAATGATGTTCTTATTGTTGCAAATAGGAATTATGTGCTCGTAGATTTCATTGTTCTTGATATAGATTGCAATCCTACATGTCCTATTATTCTTGGTAGACCTTTCCTTAGAACGATTGGTGCAATTATTGATATGAAAGAAGGAAATATTAGATTCCAATTTCCGTTAAGGAAAGGCATGGAACACTTTCCTAGGAAGAAAAATTAAATTGCCATATGAATCTATTATGAGAGCCACTTATGGATTGCACACCAAAGATGACAATACTTAGATCTATTCGCGTTTTTATGCCTAGCTAAGGGCGTTAAACGATAGCGCTTGTTGGGAAGCAACCCAATTTTATTTTTGTTCTTAATTTTTGTTCCTGTTTATTAATAAATAATTCATCTAGCCTCTGGTTAGATGTGGTTTTATGTTTTAATTAGTGTTTGTGCCAAGTTAAACCTTTAGGATAGCTTACGGCGATACTTGTGTTGATCCGGCTAAAAATCAGAAACTTTTGCGCCTAGGAAAATAATTTTCAAAATTCACAGAAATGTGATTTTGATCTAATTCTTTTTTCTCTGGATTGGTACACAAATTTCTCAGGTTTTCCTAATTTTTCAGAATTTTTGGAGTTACAGAAGTATTCGAGAGTTACAGATTGCTACAGATTGTTCTATTTTTGACGGATTCTGTTTTCTGCGTGTTGTTTGCTTATTTAGATGAATCTATGGGTAGTATCGGGGGGTATGAACCATGGAAAAGTTGGAATACAGTAGAAATTACACCAATTCAAATAAAGAATGAGTTTGCAACAGTACCTCAAAGTGGTGATTTATTTTCCTATACTAACGGAGCTCATGAGATTTTCTGTTGAGTTTTGTGTTGTGAAGTTTTCAAGTTTTGGGTAAGGATTTGATGGACTATGGAATAAGGAGTGGCAAGATCCTAAGCTTGTGGATGCCCAAGGCACACCAAGGTAATATTCAAGGCCAACCAAAATCCTAAGCTTGGGGATGCCCCGGAAGGCATCCCCTCTTTTGTCTTCATCTATCGGTAACTTTACTTGAGGCTATATTTTATTCACCACATGATATGTGTTTTGCTTGGAGCGTCTTGTATGATTTGAGTCTTTGATTTTTAGTTTACCACAATCATCCTTGTTGTACACACATTTTGGGAGAGACACGCATGAATCGTGATTTATTAGAATACTCTATGTGCTTCACGTCTATCTTTTGAGCTAGGCAATATTGCTCGAGTACTTCACTTATATCTTTTTAGAGCACGGCGGTGGCTTTATTTTATAGAAATTTTTGAACTCTCATGATTCACTTATATTATTTTGAGAGTCTCTTAGAACAGCATGGTAATTTGCTTTGGTTATAAAATTAGTCCTAATATGATAGGCATCCAAGACGGATATAATAAAAACTTTCATATAAAGTTCATTGGATACTATGAGAAGTTTGATTATTTATAATTGTTTTGAGATATGAAGATGGTGATATTAGAGTCATGCTAGTGAGTAGTTGTGAATTTGAGAGATACTTGTGTTAAACTTTGTGATTCCCGTAGCATGCACGTATGGTGAATCGTTATGTGATGAAGTCGGAGCATGATTTACTTTTTGATTGTCTTCCTTATGAGTGGCGGTCGGGGACGAATGATGGCCTTTTCCTACCAATCTATCCCCCTAGGAGCATGCACGTAGTACTTCATTTTGATAACTAATAGATTTTTGCAATAAGCACGTGAGTTCATTATGACTAATGTTGAGTACATGGATTATACGCACTCTCACCCTTCCACCATTGCTAGCCTCTCTTGTGCCGCCCAACTTTAGCCAGTACCATACACCCACTATATACCTTCCTCAAAACAGCCACCATACCTACCTATTATGGCATTTCCATAGCCATTGCTACCTCTTGAGCTTGCGTTGGTTTTTCCCTTGAAGAGGAAAGGGGGATGCAGCAAAGTAGCGTAAGTATTTCCCTCAGTTTTGAGAACCAAGGTATCAATCCAGTAGGAGACGACACACAAGTCACCTAGTACCTGCACAAACAATCAAGAACCTTGCAACCAACGCAGGTTTCCCGTAGAGTGCTTTGAAAGGTGCCATTCCGATGCTAGAGTGATAGCAGTTGTTGTAAGCAAACTCGGCTAATGTATCTCTATGCCTATTTAGTAGGCCTCCTCATTGATGCTCTTCGGGCCGATTGTATTAGGCCTATGTATTTCTTATCAGTGGGATTTATTACCTTGAATTCGATTGATGCGGTTCTAGCTCATTTTAAAGAGCTTATAGAGCTAGTTTTGCTTGACCCCTCTTGACGTTGGGGATTTCTCAGTGATAGACCCACGAGAGCGTGTGTGCCAGTGACAAAAGAAGTGCGAGACGATCTAGGAAGTGAGGGATGCCCTTCCTGGGTATCACGAGCAGATCCTAACCCATTGGTCATTATCGAGCCTCGTGACTCCGGCTGTGTTGATATCTTCGTATTACCTGTTATCATTCTATCTATCTGGTTATTGCTTTATGTGTTGGTTGGTATTTCACTCAAAAAAGTTTAAGTAGAAGTGATTTCTTCCTCATTAGCTCCATTTTGATTATCATTTGCATCTTGTGATGAATGAAGTGAACTTGAGCTCTCTAGTGCTTCTATTTTCTCTTCGAAAGCATTTACTAGTATTCGTAGTCCGCGGCAGAGAACAAGACAGCAAGCGAGCATACCTTTGTTCGCTTCTTTTCCACCAAGCACAGAAGTTTAAGGAGAACTGTAGGTCGGTGGCTACCTAAGGAAACTCCGATTCGAGCGGATACCTAACCTTCGAAGGAGAAGAAAAGACGGATGTATCTTTCATTCATATCAATCAGATGTGCTTTGCTCAGGATACCCATTTTACCATTGCTTAAGCCATATTACCTCAACCATTGCTCAATAGCTGGGTCTACGACCCGGTAACCTGAGACGACCGTTCTAAGATCTTAGCCTTTCAACTCAACCAGATTAGCCTTTTTACCGAACTACGTTCCCTTTCACTCCCTCAACAGCGCATTGAGGAAGACAGCAATCCAACTCGAATGAAGATACCAACCGTCCCTGTAGTGATAAGAGCGCATTCTCTAACAGCTTTGAAGCCGAGGCAGCCATCCTCTTGCCAATCCTAAACAAAATAAAGAAAAGCCCTACCCACCTGCGTTGAGTAAGGGGCATTTACCTATCAGTCCTAGTCCTAAGGCTTTCTTCCGATTGACTTCTCTTCTCTGCTCCTAGGTCCGAATGCTAGTATGTAGAGAAGTGATGGAAAGGGTTGTGCTCTTTTCCTAGGATCCGAAAGGACACCATCCTGAAAAGGCTTTTGTGATCCGAAAAAAATCTTAACGCCCCATTCAAACTGGTATTTAATTTGAGCATACCTATAATGGCGTCCTTAGCATTACTGTCGGGATCGTCAGCAGTTGGCGGAGGTGGATATTTTTCTCGGATTTCAGCTAGGGTTATAGCCATACTTCTTTGGAAGAGCGGTTCAAAAGAGGAAAGGCTTGCGGTAGATACCTAGGCACCCAGAGACGAGGAAGGGCGTAGCAAGCGACGAAATGCTTCGGTTAAAGGGGTTGCCAATCTCTTCACGGTCACTCGCAAAAGTGAGATCTATTAGAGACAGTAAAGTAAATATTTTTCGTATTTTTGTTGTATAGATTGCAAAATAGTAAACGAGATGCGATATAATGGAAAAGAGATGTAATATAATAAAAAAGAGACCCAGGGGCCATAGGTTTCACTAGTGGCTTCTCTCAAGATAGCATGAATTACGGTGGGTGAACAAATTACTGCCGAGCAATTGATAGAAAAGCGCATAGTTATGAAGATATCTAAGGCAATGATCATGATTATAGAGATCACGTCCGTGTCAAGTATACCGAAATTATTCTGCATCTACTACTATTACTCCACACATCGACTGCTATCCAGCATGCATCTAGAGTATTAAGTTCATAAGAACGGAGTAACGCATTAAGCAAGATGACATGATGTAGAGGGATAAACTCAAGAAATATGATATAAACCCCATATTTTTATTCTCGATGGCAACAATACAATATGTACCTTGCTGCCCCTACTGTCACTGGGAAAGGACACCGCAAGATTGAACCCAAAGCTAAGCACTTCTCCCATTACAAGAAAGATCAATCTAGTAGGCCAAACTAAACCGATAATTCGAAGAGACTTGCAAAGATATCAAATCATGCATATAAGAATTCAGAGAAGAACCAAATAATATTCATAGATAATCTTGTTCATAAATCCACAATTCATCGGATCTCGGCAAACACACCGCAAAAGAGTATTACATCGAATAGATCTCCAAGAACAGCGAGGAGAACTTTGTATTGAGAATCAAAGAGAGAGAAGAAGCCATCTAGCTAATAACTATGGACCCGAAGGTCTGTGGTAAACTACTCACGCTTCATCGGAGAGGCAATGGTGTTGATGTAGAAGCCCTCCGTGATCGATTCCCCCTCCGGTAGATCGCCGGAACAGGCCCCAAGATGGGATCTCACGGGTACAGAAGGTTGCGGCGGTGGAAAAGTGGTTTCGTGGCCCCCCCTGATGTTTCTAGGGTATAAGAGTATATATAGGCGAAAGAAGTACGTCGATGGAGCTACGAGGGGCCCACGAGGGTGGGGGGCGTGCCTACCCCCTGGGCGCGCCCTCCTGCCTCGTGGACGCCTCGTGGCGTTTTTGACTTCAACTCCAAGTCTTCTGGTTTGCTTTCGGTCCAAGAAAGATCATCGCGAAGGTTTCATTCCGTTTGGACTCTGTTTGGTATTCCTTTTCTGCAAAATTCTAAAATAGGCAAAAAAGCAGAAACTGGCACTGGGCCTCCTGTTAATAGGTTAGTCCCAAAAATAATATAAAAGAGCATATTAAAGGCCATTAAACATCCAAAACAGATAATATAATAGCATGGAACAATCAAAAATCTATAATACCTAAATAGTTCATCCCCACTAACCTATTTCTCTTGACATGCAGCCTATCCACATCATCATTATGCCACATCAGCTTTTTCCTTTTCTTTTAGACAAATCAACCTTTTCCCTTTTTTAGACAAATCAGCTTTTTTCCGTTAATAAAAGATTAAGAGACGCCCAACCTTATCTCCTACAAAGAACCTGTGAAACCAACTGTCCGACCGAAGAATATATATCGCCCCTTCGTTAGCCAGAAAGTAAATTAGTGACTGCCTCCTCTTTCGCCTTCCATAACCGAAGTATACCGCCCACTTAGATAGACTATAAGCGGCGCTCTTCCATCTCCGTCTCTCACATCACAAAAATCCACCAGCACCGCGTCCTTATCTTCTTTCTACTTCACCTCTTAAGATTCATCCATCTTGATCCCGTCTGTTGTTCTCTGGTCATGCCGCCGGTGGCCTCGCGATGCACCGCGCCTCCGCCCTCACCTCATCCTGCTGCCCCCATGCGCCTGGCCATGGGATCACTGGTTGCTGACGTTCTACTATGGCGCCACGCCGCCAACGGCCAACCTACTGCTGCAGAGGACGAAGGAGTTGACCTGTGGTCGGCTACCTTGCGCAACCTGGATCCTGAGCGCGATCGCGCCCCTCTCCCCGTCTAGAGTTTTTTTATTCCATTCAAGCTACTCTGGTAAGTGGTGTATATGTTGATCCATTTTGTAATACCCACGAAGCAAATTGGTTGCCACACCCCCGTTACACCATTGGACTCTCATCAGGTTGTTGCTCATCCATTGTTTTTTTAATCAGGTAGGTGGATGCTCGCGTCCAAGATCTGCATGACTGCTGGTGATTACGAAATAGTTTCCCAACTTCTCTGTTTTAGCTACTTAAGAAAGGATATCTATCCAAGGCATGCATCATTAGTCCAACATAAAATTTCCACACCCATGGTCATCTGTGATTGGAGGAACACTTTATGTACAAACACGTGAAAGTTTTTTTTTGAAACAAGAGACACGTGAAAGTGAAACTGAAGAGCTATGTAACTACTCTATGTAATATGGGCTTTTATTTTTGACAAGGTATGTGAGATGACCACTTCCTTGATTTTTGGAAAACGCTGGTTTTAAACCGACTGATTTTCTCGGCTCATAAGTCGCCTGGACTGCTCGACGCGTGGCGCCCTGGACCACCAACCGCTCATCCCCTGGCGAACCGTCTAGATATTTTCCCTCGTCTTCGTCTTCCCATCAACACATAGTTATCTCCCTCTCTCCACATCTTGCTGTTGTCACCACTTTCCCGGGGGGATGGCGCTCCGCTGCATCCCCAATCATCGCTCACCTCTCGCTGTTGTAGGCTAAGTTGGGAGGGCCCTGATGCCATGGCCGGCGGCGGAGCTGCAGCGTAGAAGACGACACACGACGACGTTGCTGCCGCACTGACGGGGGGAGTTACGTTTCAGCAGGGAGAGGCTCCGCGCTGCTGCCTTGGCCGGCGACGGAGTTGCAGTGCAGCAGGCGATGCACGACGACGCTGCTGCCGCACTAACCGTTGAGCTGCGTTGCAGCAGGGAGAGGCTCCGTGTTGCTGCCATGGGGTGTGACGCCATCGGGCCGCCGCTTCTGCGATGAAGCCCTCGGCACCGGCCACCGGTGCTGCATTGAAGCCCTCGTCGCCGGCTGCCGGTGCTGCATTGAAGCCCTCGTCGACGCAGTGTTGCCATGGAGCTTCAATGGAGCTTCGCCGGACGCCGGGTACCCGTTAGTGTTGCATTGTAGCTTTGCCGTGCCGCGCGGTGCTTCCATGGAGCTTCGTCGGATGTCCTCAGTGTTGCTTTGGAGCTCTGCCGACTGTCGTTCTTGGTGCTGCCATGGAGCAGCAGCGGCGGCTCCTGGTGCTGCCATGCAGCGGTCACCACCGACTCTCGGAGCTGCGATGCAGCACTCGGTTTATTTATTGGAGTGCTCGCCGGCGACGCCGGTGCTGCGAGTTCGCCGGAGTAGGTGCCACGGTTCGTTATGCATCATCGTTGTTGGCTGCAGAGAGAAGCGCTGGGCGTGGAGGATGCAAGACAAAGAGGAGAAAGATGATGTGGGCGTTGCGTTGCTGAAGGAAGTGTGCACGTGCTCGACCTGTCACATCGGACGAACGCGCTAACTTCAATCTAACGGTGGCCAATGCGGTTTAAAAATCCTGTCCATCATCCGACTTACGCGTAGCAGCGGCCTTGATTTTTCAGAGGTATGGATCTGTTATTTTAGTTTATATCCCATGATGTCTCTTTCCTTTGTGAAGCATGAAATTGCATCGGTCCTAACCATGTATTGTCATATCGCGCAACCAAGGAATTGATGATATTAAAAGAGAAGTATGATGATCAGTTGTATGAAAATATTCGATACATCTAGGACTATGGTCATGAAATTGTCTCCAGAGGACCAGTGAATATTTCATATAAATTCCGAATATGGACTTCACATACTTTATATTGTGTATCATTTGGTCTTGGTTTTGTTGCGGCGTGCGGTATGCAGAAGATATTGAAAGTGGTTCTTCAGGTGTTTAAAAAAAAGTGCAAGAAAATGAGGGTACATAAATCCTTTTGTTGTTTTCTTGAGGAATGTAGGTATATTTGAGCATATCGTCAGGAACACATGTTATCTATGGTATGTACTCAGTTTAAGTTTCAACCCTTCTTATATTTATTTTATGCAGTTGCCACTCATCTTTGTTGACTAAGTATCATCAGGAACACATGTTATTTCTGGAAAGCCTTGATGGGTCGTACATCTACACATCCCCCTCTTCTTAAGAATCTTGGTTATGAATACAAACAAATTATTCTATGCGAACAATGTTTTTTTAGTCAAGTGTTTTGCAATTTGCATATGCTGAACCAACTAAGTGATAAGCCATTCGCACTTAGTCATTAAGGATTTTATCATCTTATAATCAAGCAGTATTCTGTTAGCCTACTATATTGCAGGGATAAACTTTTTCTGGTATACCAATGAAGGATCATAAGGACAATGATCAGTATTGATGTGATGTTGAACGCCACATCTCAAATCAATTCAAATCCTGTATTTTATGTGTAGTATCTGATTGCCTGACTCCATCCTATTTGCCTTTAGTTTTCATTCGCTTATTTTTCTAATATACCTATTGTCCGAAGTATGAACAAAATAATTCAGCACGGTTGAGATCCTAAACCACAAAAAAATGAATTTTTTTCATTTTCCATTTGCTCAATGTAGCTTATAATATTCATTTGTAGTTTCTTTTTGTTGTAATTTTTTTAATACAAAACGATAATATGTATATTGGTGATTTTGTGTGTAAGTACACATGCTCTTTCAGCCCAACTCTTTGACACAGAGAAATTCATATTCACTTCGGCAAAAAAATAAATTATAAAAGGAATTAGTACTCTTCTAATCCAGTGATCATGATTAGTTTTGCTTTTATTGTTGATATTGGAGCTCCATCCAGTATGTTGTAGTTTTGTGTCAGCTGAGGTCATATATCTCTACTATGCAAAAAAGGCATTTATTTATTTTTTACAACGTGCAAAGGGCTAAGAATTCCCGCAGCAATGCGCGGGGGTATCATCCAGTTATAGATACATTGGAGACGCATCACCATTCCGAGATATATTGCCATGGAACTTTCCACCGTTCCATTTATTATGACACGCTTCATCATTGTCATATTTCTTTGCATGATCATGTAGTTGACATAGTATTTGTGGCAAAGCCACCTTTCATAATTCTTTCATACATGTCACTCTTGATTCATTGCACATCCTGGTACACCGCCGGAGGCATTCACATAGAGTCATATTTTGTTCTAAGCATTGAGTTGTAATTTTTTGAGTTGTAAGTAAATAGAAGTGTGATGATCATCATTATTAGAGCATTGTCCCATGTGAGGAAATAAAGAAAAGGAAAAAAAGAGAGGCCAAAGAAGCCAAAAGAAGGGGAGAAAAAGAAAAAAAATATAAAAATGAGAGAAAAAGAGATAAGGGGCAATGTTACTATCCTTTTTTCCACACTTGTGCTTCAAAGTAGCACCATGATCTTCATGATAGAGAGTCTCCTATTTTGTCACTTTCATATACTAGTGGGAATTTTTCATTATAGAACTTGGCTTGTATATTCCAATGATGGGCTTCCTCAAATTGCCCTAGGTCTTCGTGAGCAAGCAAGTTGGATGCACACCCACTTAGTTTTTATTTGAGCTTTCATACACTTATAGCTCTAGTGCATCCGTTGCATGCCAATCCCTACTCACTCACATTGATATCTATTGATGGGCATCTCCATAGCCCATTGATATGCCTAGTTGATGTGAGACTATCTTCCTCTTTCTGTCTTCTCCACAACCACCATATTCTCTTCCACCATAGTGCTATATCCATGGCTCACGCTCATGTATTGCGTGAAGGTTAAAAAAGTTTGAGAACATCAAAAGTATGAAACAATAGCTTGGCTTGTCATCGGGGTTGTGCATGATTTAAATATTTTGTGTGATGAAGATAGAGCATAGCCGGACTATATGATTTTGTAGGGATAGCTTTCTTTGGCCATGTTATTTTGAGAAGACATGATTGCTTTATTAGTATGCTTGAAGTATTATTGTTTTTATGCCAATATTAAACTTTTGTGTTGAATCTTTTGGATCTGAACATTCATGCCACAATAAAGAAAATTACATGGATAAATATGTTAGGTAGCATTCCACATTAAAAATTCTGTTTTTATCATTTACCTATTCGAGGACGAGCAAGAATTAAGCTTTGGGATGCTTGATACGTCTCCAACATATCTATGATTTTTTATTGTTCCATGCTATTATATTATCTGTTTTGGATGTTTTATATGCATTTATATGCTATTTTATATTTTTTGGGACTAACCTATTAACCTGGAACCCCATGCCAGTTTTCTGTCTTTTTGCCTGTTTTAGAGTTTCGCAGAAGAGGAATACCAAACAGAGTCCAAACAGAATGAAACTTTCACGATGATCTTTCTTGGACCAGAAGCAAACCAGGAGACTTGGAGATGAAGTCGGAGACACAACGCGGCGGACACGAGGGTCGAGGGCGCGCCCCCTACCTCGTGGGCCCCTCGAAGGTCTCCTGACCTAACTCTTTCGCCTATATATACTCTTATACCCTAAAACAATCAGGGGGAGCCACGAATACACTTTTCCACGGCCGCAACCTTCTGTACCCGTGAGATCCCACCTAGGGGCCTTTTCCGGCGTCCTGCTGGAGGGGGATTCGATCATGGAGGGCTTCTACATCAACACCATTACCATTCCGATGAAGCGTGAGTAGTTTACCACAGACCTGCAGGTCCATAGTTAGTAGCTAGATGGCTTCTTCTCTCTCTTTGATTCCCAATACCATGTTCTCCTCGATGTTCTTGGAGATCTATTCGATGTAATATTCTTTTGCGGTGTGTTTGCCGAGATCCGATGAATTGTGGATTTATGATCAGATTATCTATAAATATTATTTAATTCTTCTCTGAATTCTTATATGCATGAATTGATATCTTTGCAAGTCTGTTCAAATTATCGGTTTAGTTTGGCCTACTAAATTGGTTTTTCTTGCAATGGGAGAAGTGCTTAGGTTTGGGTTCAATCTTGCTGTGTCCTTTCCCATTGACAGTAGGGGCAGCAAGGCATGTATTGTATTGGTGCGATTGAGGATAAAAAGATGGGGTTTTCATCATATTGCTTGAGTTAATTCATCTACATCATGTCATCTTATTTAATGCGTTACTCCGTTCTTTACGAACTTAATACTCTAGATGCATGTTGGATAGCGGTCGATCTGTGGAGTAATAGTAGTAGATGCAGAATCGTTTCGGTCTACTTGACACAGACGTGGTGCCTATGTTCATGATCATTGCCTTACATATCTTCATAATTATGCGCTTTCTATCAATTGCTCGGCAGTAATTTGTTCACTCACCGTATTATTTGCTATCTTGAGAGAAGCCACTAGTGAAACCTATGACCCCCGGGTCTCTTTTCCATCATATAAGTTCTATTTTCCATCATACTAGTTTCCGATCTACTATTTTGCAATCTTTTACTTTCCGATCTATAAATCAAAAATACCAAAAATATTTACTTTACCGTTTATCTATCTCTATCAGATCTCACTTTTGCAAGTAACCGTGAAGGGATTGACAACCCCTTAATCACGTCGGGTGCAAGTTGTTGATTGTTTGTGCAGGTATTCGGTGACTTGTGCGTTGTCTCCTACTGGATTGATACCTTGTGTAACACCCCGCATGTAACTTGCCATATTTGTAACTCCGACTCTTGCCATTTTCGGCTATGTGCTATGATATTCCCTTCGTGGTCGGGTTTTTTTTTTCGTTTTGTATTTTGTTCATGTCATACATTTCATATCATGTCATCATGTGCATTGCATTTGCATACGTGTTCGTCTCATGCATCCGAGCATTTTTCCCCGTTGTCCGTTTTGCAATCCGGCGCTCCTATCCCCTCCGGTGTTCCCCTCTTGTTTTCTTTCGTGTGCGGGTGTCAAACTTTCTCGGAATGGACCGAGGCTTGTCAAGTGGCCTTATTATATCACCCGGAGACCACCGGTCAAGTTTCGTTCCATTTGGAGGTCGTTTGGTACTCCAACGGTTAACCGGGCATCCGATAAGTCCATTTGAGTGTCCAGCAAAACCCCCCTCAAAACCATCCCAACACCCACCAAACTCTCTTCCATGTTCTAGGTCGTTCGATCACGATCGTGTGGGCGAAAACCGCACCTCATTTGGAGCCCCCTAGCTCCCTCTAGCTATAAAAGAGAATCCCCTCCTGTATACATACGCAGACAAACCCTAACCCTCATCCCCGTGCGCCGTCGGACACGTCCGCCCCAGCCGGACGCGTCCACTGGTCCGCCGCCGCCACGTGGCACGCCGCCATTCGTCGCCGCCGCCGAGGCCCACGGGCTCGCCCGCGGCCCGCCCGAGCCCCGCGC